>NC_066355.1:11242512-11547043 GCF_024516045.1 Bombus affinis | reverse complement strand
CCAACATAACTATGATAATCGCATCTCGTTATAACGTCGGTGAAGTATCAAAAAGTTTAGCATAGAATGTTCTATGGTAAATGTTCGAACACTTTCGAGAGTCATCGTGTATCTATAGATAAGCCACCCGTCTTTTCGAAAACATTAAATGGGATACGAGTATTTGAAAGCTCGATAGAGCGAATGCATGCGAAAAGCGGAAATTCGATCATGCCATTGGCTTGCATTTTCACGAGTTTCCGCGTCCAATTTGTAGGATATATAGCTGGCAGCGGTGATCCGGTCCCTCGGATCGTTCCTGCACCCCATAAATATCCAGAAACCACATAAACTGACCATTCTGAGTGGCTAGCTTCCATCTACGTGCGCCGAAATTCTCGTGAAAGACCCCCGCCGGTAGAATCGCGTGTCCACGAGAGACAAAAGTTACTTACCCTTGCGGCGAGCTACGCAGGATACACCCCACCTACAAGGGGTTGCTACGTACACTGGCTAGTGTACACAAACCACCCCTGACAGGCCGAATAAAGAGGACGCTCTTCGACAGATTACTGCTTAAGTGGTTCGATACTCTCCTCTTAAGTAGTCGCTACTTTGTTTTCCTCTGTCGTCACTTTGCAACGGCGATAAAAGCCTACGTTTCCACGTTCGGTGGTTCCTTCTCTGTAACACCATAATGAATTATGTATCAACGAGTTGCAAAAATAAAAAGAAAAGAAATAATAATCAATTTAGGGTATGAATATTCCGAGATTTTGCACATCAAATAGTAGATTTATAGAGGTTTATGCGTAGAAGAATGGTTGGTCGGTGACTAACAAAATAATAAATTTAAAATAATAAATCAGTATACAAGCTATATTCGCTAACTCATGCGCCGCTATAGATATCTTTATTTCACGTACGTCAACGTATTATCGTTGCCATATTGATCGTTCAAATTGCGTAATTCGTATGAAACAATTTCTTTGCTAACTTTGTATTCGCTGTCAGAAAGATTAAAAGCTAATGAACATTAGCATGAAAGCTATACGGGAAAGCGAGGAAAGTCTAGTACCCCTCCCGGTGACGAAGGGCGATTAATAATAATTAAAATCGAATTCAGTGTCCAAAGACACCCCTGTAAGCCGAGCAAAAACATCGTTGATCTATGATTCTCGTGAAAGATTATAAATGTCATCATCCCTAGTGTTCTTTCTTGCTCAATAAATTCTTATTGTTCCTTGCCCGACGAACCTTGACGAACAAAGTCTACTCTCGAGCTTGCGATTCCATGGACGATCAATTTTTATTCTTTATTGCAGAAGTTTTCTCTCCGAGAAATGGAAAAAATACGCGATATCATCGACGATCGCGGACAGTATCGTATACGTCGACATCGTAGTATCGTATGTATCGCTATTTCGTATAACACCTTCGCTTCACCTAAAAATGATCTCAATGTATCCAATTTTTTTCAATCCTTCATTATAAGTTCGTACATATCGTACAAACTCCATAACCCGCTCAAATCTGCCAATTAACATTTCTTCGTTCGTTTACACCATTCGCGTATTACTCAACGCATTCGTTAATCGAATAAATTGCGCGTTAATCGTCGCTGCACAATCCAACGTTTAACCAAACTGAACAGATACGTAATGAATAAAATTAAGGGTTGTTCGTCGTAGGGGTTGATCCTAGCAGGAGGAACGATAACACGATCTCGACGAAACGCAGCCTTCCCCGCTCCCGTATGAATATGACTTTCAATCGGGCCACCCCAAAAGTGCAGCCGAGCTTTTAATCAATCGAACCGATAGACGCGTTTTGGCAATTCGATCAACCAAATCGTTCGGTGAATTACGTCCCCGACTATCCTAAATCATCCTCCTTGCATCGGGACCGATTACATAAATCGCGCATTTCGTGTATTGCGCCATTCTATACGCCTCGCTTTCGTATATAATGTATATACTGGGTGTCCCGTAAAGTTTGGCCTAAAGTTTGTACTTGTCCAAAAAATGAGCAGTGAAAACGTTAATTTGGAGTATCGATCTAACGAGTATCAAGGAGAAGATGTACTCGGAACATTGATAATCGATTAAACTGTACTGAATGTAATAACAAATAAGCGTCCCGATCAATATCTAATATATATTAAAATCAATTTTTTATTGCATCGTATAGAACTCGTCTCGTCTCGTCTCGTTTCGAGGAACGAAAGATTTCGGAGGAATCACAGGTCGCGACTCAACCATTTTCTTGAAAAATGACGTAAAGTTCTATTGTCTGCTGCATTGACATTATTTACAATATGTTTGCACTTCACAATTAAATAAAAAGTAAATAACGCGATATTAATGAAGAAACAGGAAATTATTTATTACGATTTCGTATTATTATAGAATTAATTACTGCGTGAGGGATGTCCTTCAAGCACAGGGTAATACTAAAAGAAATGGTCGTCACTTTAAAAATATTTCTTCTTGAAATACCGTGTATATTTGTATATGTATATCGATGTCTATTTGTACGAATCTATTAGACAATCGTCTCCACCCTTGCAGATGTACGCACGTGACAGAATATATTTCGATTCGTTATAACCGATATTCTCTCTGCGATTCGCACTATCGATGATTGGACACGCAGAACTGAATTCCTGATTTATTAGGGTGAATCGCGCACACGAGACATTTATTCGAGGGAAAAATGAAATTTAAATGAAATCTAACTTATAATTGAATCATTAATTTGATTTCTACGAATACGTATTATATTATTGTTAACGAATTGAAATATTAGTAAATTCCCGTATATATCGATAGGTAGAGGTGTGGTATTCGTTTTTTTGATTTTGTTACATGTATCGATGTTGATTGCAATTTTACTTCTCTTCCATCCCTCTTTTTACTCTGTATATCCTCTTTGCCGATCCTCCTCTTAAAGGAAAAAGACTTCTACCCTTCACTCTTTTTCCTTCTGTTTCAATTTCTAAATAATATTGTGAAATGTTCATATCCGATGTAAGATATTCGACCGATATTCGGAAAATAAAAACATAATATCGTCATACGCATCGAGCCAAATCTATTCGTATCTTCTCCATAGAAAATAAATTTGATTGAGTTTATAAATGCCTGACGTATTTTCATTCTTCCCTATGCATTTTTTGCAGAGTTTGTCATACTATCGAGTGCGAGTTCCCATTATATAGCAACGGGGGTAACTTTTGCTTACACAGTAAAGTGGAGATGATTTTTCTCTAAACTGTTATTTTAAGAGAGGCTGTTTTTTCATCTTTCGCCTTCCCAATGAATATCCATTTCGTTATGACAACAATCTGCATCTAACATTCGACGAGACGTATATTTTCAAAGAACGATATTTTCAAAGAACATTTGAAATTCTGAATCACAATTTCCAAATAGTTATATCTGTATTAAGAAACATGTTTGTGGAAACCTTTGGTTCTAACTATATTTCAAATTTGCATAACCTAGGGAAGAGTTCAAATTTAAATCAAATGGCAAATTTGGCAACGGATAACGTAATAGGGAGAAAGAAATTTACCAAAAGCTCCAAACTAGAAAATTATAATAACCATTTCAGCGAATCCTCTCCATTAATTCGCAAAAGCATCGAAGCGTCCTCGACAATTTTAATAACTCATGGTCATCGCATAACACCGCCGCCGCCAGTTTCCCCGTCAGCCATAAAACACTTTACAACTTTGCCAGTAAAAAAGTTTCAACAATTCAACCCCCGTTCAAGGAGATCAATATCGGCTAGCGTGCGATTGGATCGTACCGCACCAATCGAGTCTGTTCGCCGCAACAAGGGTTGAATTCTGCGGATTCTGCGCCACTAGATAACCGTTCTTATTGGTCACATTTTCACCAAAGGGGCTGGTACACCGTGTCAGGGTGAAACATTCCCAGAAATGGACGATCCGAGTGAAATACAGCGAATTTCCAATTTTTACCTCACCCCTTACCGCGTTTTCTTGAACGCCCAGCATCTACGAGTGCTTCCACGTCTCGATGAGCTTCTTCTGTTTTTTACTTTTTTTTTTTTTATAGTCGAAATGGTCCGTAGAAGAAGATACGTCGTTGGTTCTTCTTCGTACACGGAAGATGTGGCAAAATATTGGGTAACTGAATTTGGTACGTTCTTCTTCGTATTTCAAGGTATCGTCGTTAGTCAAAAATGAAACTTATCTATCAAAATTTCAACAAAATACAACGATATTGAATTCTATTATCAGTTTCTAGAACCGCTTATTCATTTTCACATCTCGCTTGTGTAACGATAAAGAGATACAATATCGTATATTTTAATTTAATGTGTCGTATCCTCGACTTCTGGTACTGCTTATTCGCTTTGCATTTCAGCTATATCTGTTAAAAGACGTGTCAAATTTCTAGATTTGCATACAATATTTACGAATATAAACAACGTCCGTACGTCTGTATCTTATCTCGCGTATCTTACGTGAACATTTTTATCAAGCACAGCGTTGCATATATAAGTTGAAATATCCGTTATAAAAAAGATAAAATAGGATCATCTTTTCGGTCGTGCGAAGACAGCGTACTTATCTCATTGCAAATAAGCATCAGTTTCTCTTTCCAAAAGCATCGTTTCAACTTTCATTGAATCATTCGCAAGATTTAACCACGACGCGTTTTCTCTCTTTCGCCTCGTTTGACACTGATTGTTACAAAGTGCTTGAACGTTGGCGAATGAATAAAAGATAGAATATTCGAACTTATAAATCACGAGTTTCGTAGTCTAAAATTTATGTGATTTGGCTACTGAAACTTTTAAAATTCTGCTATTGCGTTATAAATTTGAAGAAGCAAACTTGAAGGAACCTCTGTCTATGACAGTGGTTCCCATAGGGTGCGCCACCGCCGCCGCTAGTCTAAGTACATATCTACGATTTTTCAGTATTTTTAATTCTATTACACATCTCTAATTTACTCCAATCTTGATACATATAAATACCTCTTTCGAGTAAGTTTTAGAATCTATGAACAAAGTGGATCAAAATATTTATACATTTTCTAAGGTACGTTTTGATTAAAGAAAGTTTGAGAACCACTGATAAGAAAAGAAATACTGAATTAAATAATATATAACTAAATTAGAAACTTAATAAAAACTATCTCAATATTAAAAACTACAAAATCAATATTATGCATTTGAATGTATAAGAGAATCCTATCGTGAAACTTACGTTGTTGTATGTGTGAATTTTTGATACCGAATTAATAAATTTGTTGTTCCATAAAAATGTTAATTTTAAAAAATATTACTTCTGTGATATACAACGTTAAACAAATATTTCTTTAGGCATAAGTGCCTGATAAATGGAATAATCCTTAGCGAAATCAATAAAATTAGTAATCAAATAGCTTTACGCTGATAAACAGAGCTGGACAATTTTATTTAATAGTTGATCTTTTATATTTTTTCTAAAAGCTTTATTAATTAGTTATGAAGCTTCACCATTTTTCTGTTTCGTTGTTACGTTATAGGTTATAACCATAATACTTTAATTTAATATTTATTTAATTTACGCTTTTTAATATTTCACTCTTTATCTAGTTTCCTATACCGTTTCATCAGGGATATAGTATATAGTACGAAAGAAAATTATATTTTATTTGTAAAGGAAATAAAAATGCAATTATTTGTACAAAAGACATTTGATAAAGTTTAACATATAATGTATGTTTTAAAATTTTACAGAACAAGCACATACCCGTATCCAATTCTTCAAAAATTGATAAGAAGACTCAGCAAAACCGTTGTGCAATTTGTTACACTACTCGTTACATCAGATTTCGATCGATCGCTTCAATCGTTTCGAGGATTATGGTTGATCGATATATTGTCACTTACAATTAGTTTTCAAATAATCGCAGTCTCGTGCAAGTTTCTTTGAAGTTCAACTCGTTCATTAAACTTCAAATCATATTTTTTCGATTAGTAATTTTATTATCAGATATATTTCATTATACATTTACAATCTTCGATAAACTTTTACAAATGCAATAAGGTTGACAATACCGAGTTTGCGGATAATTCGAGTTTGTTTTTCTCTACGCTTCTACTCGATACACCATATACACTTACAAAGTACGTATTCGATTAATAAAAACTTTTCTTATAATAGAGCTTCGGGAACGTAGTGATTGTTCGACGTTGCTTTCCCATTCTGCTTTTTTACTTTGAATTCGATAGAGCCATATTACGGGTTTCTTATTTTTAATTTTAAGTATCTGACACGTTAGAAACGTGGAACTTACCTACACGCTCGATCGCCTAAGGGAATGTAGTACCAGATCGACAAATATCATAAGTAATATAATAATAATTATTAGACTTCTTGGGGAAAAAATTGTCTCAGCTTCCGTTATTTTTATATAAACATGTATACATTTTTTAACGTTACGATAAATCAATATGTAAGAAAAAACAATTACTTTTTAAAGCAAATTAGTTAAGAAAAAATGTGCACATAACACAAAGTATTTCTAATGAACGGTGATAAAAAATATATATCATACACAACCATCTAAACACAACAAAATTCGTCACATTCGAAGATCACTGAATATCAATGAGATATTAGATTATTCACCTCAATTTCGCGTCTACTTTCCGCCACTTTATATATATTTATGTCTATGGTTTACAATGACAAGAAACATATGACGCGTCGAGAATTATATTCAAAATGACTGAATTATACCAAGCTGAGCATAATTAATGATTTCTTTTTTATCATACTTTAGGAGCATTGACTGCTCCTTATCATATCACGTTAGGTCTATCGTGGATGAAGAATGTGTTTATTGTACAAATGTTCAGCAAAAATGCATGTTTTACGAATACGATTAACAAGTGATAAAAATATTAAATCAGTACGCAAAGGTAGAAATTTATTTTTATACCCTTACTTCTGCACTGTAGGATTGAAAACAAGCATTAGTACAACTTCTTCGCCTGTGCTTCTTTGTTGTCTCTGCAAACAAAAAGATAATTTAAGTTCGATAAACTATGGCTACATCATCTATATAAGACAAAGTAAATATTTAAAATAAAGCAAATATTTACCGGTACATGCTGTATGCTAGTAAAATGATCATCTGAACTGCCACAAAAACTAAGAACATCGTTGTTGTTAAACAGCTCGTTGTTGGACAATCTGTTACACCATTGTTTACTTTAGTGCTTATTTGAGTAATATCTCTTTTTAATGTATTAAGTCCATCTCGCATTTCCGAAATAAGTGAATGATAATCATATCCCATCGGCTGCACCTATATAATATTCATTTTTAGTTGAAAATATTAATGGAAAAATAACAAAATTAAATGTCAATAAACACCTGAGCGGTAGGACTTCGAGCCTGATTATTAAGAATAAGATCAGTCTTGGAATGCACCTCATTTATATAGGATTCTATTTGTTTTGCTGTACTTATTATATTTTTTTGATTATTTAAAACAGTATCGACTTCTTGTCGGCGAATTGTATCAATAAGCTGTATTTGTCCTGGTTGGCCTCCCACTTGCACACCTACTTATTTTATAGTTGCTAAATTTCCTATTTACATTTATGTTTAATTATCGATGATTCAATAAGACCTTACCACCAACTTGAAGTTGGGATATTAAACTTAAAGATCGCTCTTGTCTACCAACTATTTCGTCGAGTTTCCTATTAAGTTCGCGCAGCGCATCGAACATTTGACTTTGACCAGAGAAAATTTGTCGCAATTCTCTTTGATTATCAGTTTCAAAATATTCTACAAATTCCTCTTTCTCACGATGTTCGTTTGGATGATCTCTGTTGAATTAAATTATTTTATGAAAATACACCTTATACTTGAAATATGCTTGTGTAATGTTCTTTACCTCCTATACTCTTCTTTCTGTTGTTCCAATTTTTTCTGGTAATCCATATACTCTTGACTAAGCTTTTGTTGGTCAAGCTCAAGAGATACTTTATGTTCTTCAGTCCTCATCTGACCAGTAAGAAATAGAGAATGTGTTAAGAAATGCGAAACATCATGGTCATCGGCCAAACCACCTTAAATGAAACATTATAGAAAATTGTAATTATATTGAGATAAAGATTAACTTGATATTCTTCTTATAATAAGTACCAGTAGCAGCAGAGACCCCAAAGTACCCTCCTTTTGGTAGAACAACATTTTCAACTCGGAAACATATTTCGTAATCTTGTTCATTGTTTGTCATACCATTATGGAATAGCACCTTTAATTAAACATTAAAAATTATATGACAAGTACAATAGCAAATAAGAATATATATATAAATTTATAAATACACTTACTGTTAGAATGTTCTCATAATATTCAATTTTTGCTCTTGTAGCAAATGGCTTATTACGAAAATCTCTTAAGCAACCAGCAGATAGCTGTGTTGTACCATCGCTATATTAAAATCAATGTAAAGAATCATTCATTGAAAATATTAATTAACACTAATAACACTAAAAAATATAATAAGAAATGTAATTCACTTAGTATGATCAAAGCTTTCTGTGCCATCATTGAGGACTGCCATGATGTAAGGGTTGTTGTGTTTATTGTCATTGTCAAAGGAGTCAAAGAAAATTCCAAGACCTTTCCATTGATCAGAACTGCCAAAGACAGTGCCATTATAAGCACCCTTTTCAGCAGTGTACCAAAAGGCTAAACCATCAGCTCCGATTCTTCCCCTTCCTGTTATTCTGAATATTAATTCAACTTCCCACCAATTAAAGGTAACAGGCTGCTTCACCCATATCGCACCTAAATATTATTTTAAATTCAAATATCATACCAATTTTTATTAATATAAAAGGATTATATTATGTTAACTTCTATTGCCCATATGCCTGATATAATAATAATGGATGTCATATAATAACTACCAAGTGACAGTTTAAAATATCTTTATTTACACTAAGAAATAATCTTTATTATGATTTAAGAAAATTAAAAGTAGAAGTTAATAAAATCAATTTTTCACATACCTTTCTGGCTTCTCAACGATGGAGCAACTCTAACGTTCTCTGCGCTGGCAATTGCATCTGAAATAAAGATAATATTTGTTGTAAATGATAGAACAACAAAAAATTACTTATAAAACAATATATGATGTACCATAAGTTCATAGATATGATAATAAACTTCTATATATCATAACATTGAATTATAAAATTGAATTCTTATGTATGAAAACAGATTTCGAACGATTATCTGTGTTTAAATGTTTAGAATAAACTAAATTTGTATTTCGAGTGTAAATAACAACATGTACATGTGTTGTGATTGTTGAAATTTCATCAAATTTTACCAAGTAAATATCATCATTTTAATGCATAAATTCATTCAAGAGTATGAAATTCAATTAAAATCGGAATTTCTAAACAAAATAATAGTGCTTTCCATTTAAATAATCAAAAAGCCGACTATAAGAAAAGAACATACGGCAGTATTTTATAACACGCGTAATTGGTTAGGTTGATACTTTACTTACTTCCTCCGTATTCCCAAAAAGGCACGCTCCCATCTTTTTGTGCGAGATACGGTGGCTTAAATGAGTATTTATATTCGAATTTTCGATGGGGTGTCTCACCGAGAACCGCATAAATTACACAAAATACATGAAAAATTAAAAGCCACCTCACCTCGGCGGCCATCTTCATTTCGACTGTTGAATCGAAAGTAGATTGACCGTAGTCGACTCTGCAACCGGTTAAAACGATTGGTAGTATTCTATAAATTCTTCTTTTGATTGGTGTATTACCAATGACGTGTCAATTTTGTAGCCATATTTCGAAGATTTCACCCTCCACCACTGTTGTATTATTTTACTGGTATTATAACTTTTTATTTTCTTATGATATTCGACTTGGTAAAAGGATCACATAGAAGTTTATTAGTTTCTTACCATGAGCCTTATGTACTGAATTTATGTTTCTCTGTTTTTTGAGGACGTGTCAGAGAGAAACATGGCGTTATAATGAATCAAGTGTCCAGTAGATTTAACAACGAATAAAGAATTTATCAATAAACGTCATATCTAGAATTCCATTTAGAATTCTATGAATGCAGCTTTTTCAGAGTAAATAGTTTTAAAAATTATTGATAAAACTCTGTGACGATATATAATTCAACTATAGATACTTTAGACAGTACAAAATAGCATATACATTGAGGAATTCTTTACTAAACGTGTTAAGTACATATATATTTTTAGTATTCTTATTGCGCATATTTAATTATGTAAAAATAAAAACTGTTATTTTATTATTGCTGATAAAGCGAAAGTTTCGAAATCGCTGATGTATCACTGATAAAATTTGCTTATCCTTGTATTCGATCATACGTATCTTTAAATTTTACAAACTTCAATGTGTACAATACCAGAGAGAAAATATAATCCCTACAAATATTAACAAGCTTGTTTAAAATATGTATGTAAATAGTTCATGCAGACACAAATATATAATTTACAAATCGTTCGAATATGTTGGAGTATATGTAAATATATAAAAAGCTAAAGCATATTAATATTTCATATAATTATTTTATTGTTTCTATTTTCTGTTTAAGCAAAAAAGTCGATACAATATATGATACGATATGATACAAAAATCATCTGTTTATGTATCTTTTAATATGTACATATCTATTTTTTTTTCATATAGAGAATGATTGCAAATACAAAGCCAAATACATACATTTTCTCAGCTGATTTCAGAACGCAGCTGTTACAAGTTATTCGATGTGTAATCTCTGATAGTGAACGTCCTCTTTTCCATATATTCGTCTCCAATGGAAATACGTTCAAGATGGCGTCGCTCATTGACAACTATGAGCAACAATACGCCGTTTTGACAGCTGACATTACTGCAAAAATTGGTAGAATAAGAACACAAAGCGGCAGTAAGTACGATCAAAACAGAATCATTGTGGTCCTCTTATTGTGGAGCACAAATCGTTGTTTTTAAAGTGAACGCTGTCTATCCTCTGGCATTATTAAACAACAATAATCGATACACGTGACGTAATTTACAGATGAGAAAAGACTGTCCATTCAAGATGTGGATAGGCAGATCGAAGAGGCTCAAGAACTGGTAAAATAAAATATTTATTTTGTCTTCTATTTTAAAATCATTCTAATACATCAAAGTTTCAATTTGCTAAAAATTTCCGAAAGTTTATATTTTCAGTTTTAGGGTTAGAGTGAAATTGATCTTTCATTTTTCTTTTGCATATGAAAATAAGTAAAATGAAAGGATCACATATTTTAATGACAGTATTTAATCAAAGACTGAATAACTATATCAAGTTTTGATAGTTTCTGTTGTTCTTATATTTGACCTGTAGCTCGAGCAAATGGAATTGGAGGTTCGTGGGGTGAATGGTGCAGCACGTGATCGCTTGCGCGGTCGAGTAGAGAGTCATAGAGCAGAATTAAAACGATTGACACAAGAATTTCAATCAGCCAAAAAGGCAAAGGATGAAAGTATTGAAATAAGCAGAGAAGATTCATGGGAGAATAATATTACAGAGGACCAGAAAAAAAGATTATTAGATACCTCAGAACAAATAGACCGCACAGGTAGAACTTTACAGAATGGATATCGAATGGTATTAGAAACAGAAGAAATTGGTTCTCAAGTATTGAAGGAACTGCACGAGCAAAGAGAGACAATTCAAAAAGGAAGAGCAAGGGTAAGATATTAGTTTGATCTTATATGTATATATTATATAAATATACATACATATATATAAATTTTTGTCAAATATGAGTATTCGAACTGCTTTGTTACTGTTACAATGTTGTTATTAATACGATAATATAATTTATTTGTTCTAGTTACGAGACACGGATGCAGAGCTAGGTCGTGGTTCACGTTTACTCTCGGGAATGATGTTTAGAAGTCTTCAACAAAGAATTGTTCTAGCAGTAGTGGCATTAACGCTTATAATTGTTATTTGTATTGTCATGTACTATAGCTTTAAATCTAAAAGCTAAAGACGAAAGTAGAACGAACGTTTTGGTTGGGAGATATTGGTTCAGAAGCCATATTTAATATTCACTCAATTTCAGGTATTATGATTATTGAATACAATGTTTGTTAGGGGATTATTAAATTACACACGAAGGAATGTTATATATCATCCTTTCATTAATCTTTTCACTCATTTGGAGCATTTAGTATCATTATAATTTAAGCCTCCTATGCTCACTAGTGTTAATCACAGTTCCGTATGGATTCAATATATATTTAATGTTACCACACAAGAAGAAACGCTTAAATATGACAGAATTACGTCAAACAGTGAGAGAAAAGTTCTAATGTATTATTAATAATTATAAAAAGTTAATCTGTCCAGCGCCGTATGTGAACATTGTTCAGAGGAACGAAATTTATTAAAATGTTCCCATGTATTTAGAATCATTTTGTTGTATGTTTTTAAGTTGTTCGGTTTTGCAATCTATTTATTACATTAATCTCAAGTTCGTTTTACACATTGCACATATACCCGATCGCATTTTACGGTAATAAATGATTATTCGTTTTTAAATATCCTACTTTGTACTAGATCATAATTCAGAATTCATTTGACTATTGTTATCGATAAAAATATACATCTATAATGTACCGTTAAGTGTGTCATAAAGGCGGTAATAATTTGTATCAAAATACAGGAATAGGGAGACGAAGAAATCTGTAAATACACGCGACAAATATCGAAGGATGACTATAGTCAAGAGAAAACGAGACGCACCTAATAATAACACATTTTATTATAATGTTATCGATTATCTTAATAGCCTAAACGGTGCTTTTCTTCTGCTTTTTTTTTTGCGCCTCTATGTAATTGTGAAGAAAATGATATAATAAAGTATCGCGGGGTAACAAATATTCGATGGCGGAAGTGATTTCTCTATGAATGCGACGCAAACGTGTCTCGATTTTTCACGTTGCTGTTCTCGATGCTAAAGAAAACAGAATCAAAGACAATGCTCAGTCTAATCAGTCCAAATGTCGATAGAGATCTTCTATCTGCGGTTTGAAGTAGTCTTTCAACTGAGGTCGTTTCATTTTCAATGTTGGTGTAAGAAGGCCATTTTGTACGGAGAACGGATCCGGATGTAAATAAATGTCTTTCACCTGATATGAACAGAAATGATAGTGTTGTATATAACTTTCAAACTGCGTCAATGATAGAAGTTACTTCGAAATTACTTCACTTTACAGTAAAATTTTTATCTTTTAAACGTTACGCGAGCGGTGCGTTTAAAGGTCTTGGATACTTTAGTCGAAAAATATTTTTAATCGTTACGTCGATAAAAAAGACCTTGCTTTTTTGTTTTCCTTTATGCGCGCAAACAAATGAAAGCAAATCAATTTTTTTAAGTAAAAATATTGGCAGATTTTTCCCACCTGTTCGAAAGATTTGAGACCGGCTTCTTTTCCCCACGAAAGCATGTCGTCCATGATCAACTGTTTGACTTGCGGATTAGCACATAATACGCTGAGTGTACCTGGTATTCCGTTCTCCACCGCCCAACATTTTACAACATCCACGTGTGGTATTACTATTCCTACAACGCAAGATTTTAGGGATTCCCCGTGGAGGAACACTTGATGAACATATTGACTGCGTAAATAAATATTCTCGATTTTCTCTGGAACTATGTACTCTCCTTGCGAAAGCTTGAAGGTGTGTTTCCTTCGATCGATTATTTTAAGTGTTCCGTTCTAGAAAGAAAGAATTGTATCAATTTGATTAATTCGAATCGAAAATATTAAAATAATAATAAAAGTTCTATTTGTAACGAAAAATTAATTCGAACTTGCGTTGAACCAGATGTATCATAAGAAATATGTTTAATTATATCGTTTCCTCTTACAGGTAACCACATGCCAACGTCACCGGTATGGTGCCAGCCGAATTCATCGATAACTTGAGCAGTTCTTTCGGGATCCTTGAAGTACCCTACGAAAACGTTGGTGCCTTTTACGCACACTTCGCCTTGATTCTTCTTCGCAAAGTATTCCATTTCCGGAACGTCCACCAATTTAATGCAGCAACAAGGGACTGGCGGACCTACATGTTCTGGCACATGATCGCCCTATAATAATAACGCATAAAGGTATATAAATTCAGATTCTCACTATTAGATATGGAAAACATTTTTAGCTAATTTTTTAATTGTATTTTTAATATTGTTTTTAAACTGATAATTCATTCGAGCGAATGCTTCGTAATTGCTTGAAACATTCGCTGCAAATATTGTTAAGCTACTGTGTAACGTGTTATGTAAATCGAATAAATCTGAAAATCAACATACGTACAAGAAATATGTAAATTTGGTGTTTTTTCTACGATTGCAACAATAAGTCTACCAGTTATCAGTTTAAACACTGAAGTAGAAATTATAAATTACGGATATCTTATCTGACTTATATATAATTTACATCGAACTGTTCGTTATATCGAAATGTCAGTTACGAGGCACAGTAAAACCATATTTTACACAAAACGGCTATTTGTCATCGCGAGTTGAGCAATTATTTATTCTATGTCATCATTACACCGTGGCATTACACCGTAGTACGCCGAGTATTTTACAAATGTTCTCTTTTTAACGTAATTTAGACCATAATGACTTTGTACAAAATGATAGAATATTTTACAGTAATCGTAGACGCGTATGCATACATATATTTACACGGTCGATCGTGGTGATTTACCAAATGACGTGATTTACCACGTGCTTTGGCGCGTGGTCGCAACATTTTTTTCTCGCCGGTCTGCCCGACAAGAATATACCTATGCCCGCGTATAAATAATAGCTGGTTTCGTCTAGCCACGTATAATACATCGATACCTGTAAATATGCCAAGAATAGTGACCACGCGTGTCACTTGATCGTTATTCGGTTGAACTCGATCGAAATCGAATGATCGCATTACGCGTTCACCATTGTTTCTCGATTTGTTTCTATTTAGAGGCTATCGATTCCAACGAAGAGAAAAAAATCAGTTTTAACAAGCGAATTTTCCATCAAAATTAAATTATTATTCATTATTCGCAAATCAAACGCTGCAAGAATCCTTTGCGTAAACATCGTATTTTAAATTGACGATAACTTTCGGATAATTTAGTTTTTTAACACAAAATGGCTTGCTTTTCTAGCTGGCTGAAATCTGTAACCCGTGATTTATAAGGTCAGCGAGTGTACGAGCGATTTATTTACGGAGCATTTATTGACCGGCTCTTTCGCCGGAGAGATACGGCTATGTATCCGTTTCGAGTTGAAACGTCTGTTAACGTATCCCGTTTATTCCCCTCGTTGCATTCCATTCACTACACGTATATGTATAGCATTACTCGAGTAAGAAACGGTTAAACGACAAACGTACTTCGAGGTAATTGCATGTCTTTGATTCAACGTTGACACGTTCAGCTATGTGCAACGCGTGAAATCGGAAGGAAGAGAACTAATTACATATCGTTTAAAGAGGTTTCCGATTTAACAAATTAATACTTTTCATAGATAAAACAGATCGTAGATTCAAATAATGGTATCATAAAAAATTACTGGCGTTAAAATTAACATCTTGTTAACTGTTAGTCTCGATTATCTTGTTTACGTCGAGTCAACTGATACATTTATCTAAATTTCTGTTTCACGTTCCGCGAGCTATCCAAGTAATTAACTAATTAATCTCTTGTTAGAGCGAAACATAGAAATTAATCGTTTCTTTAGCGGGTGTTAAGCGGGTGTAAGTATCTAGTACCATTGACACGGATCAATGATCGATTGCTTAACGCGCGAATTAATCAAGTAAAAAAAATATGAAAAACGTAAAGTGAAATTTGTGCGATACGCTCAAGGACGTATAAACATCTACAGCCCAGTCATTAGCTCTTGAACCATTCTAACCTGAACAGTAAGAGTGATCGGTGCACCGCACTCGGTCTGACCATATCCCTCGACGACTATACAACCGAGAGCGCATCTGGTGAAGGTGAGAACGTTGCCCGCTAACGGGGCAGATCCAACGACCATCAGCCTCAATCTGCCTCCTGTCGATTCCCTGATCTTCGCGAAGGCCAGCTTGTCCCACACGCTGTTGTTCCTGATGATCCCTTTCTTGATCTCTGCCTCCTTCGCCCGCATACCCAGGCTAAATACCAGCCTCTTCAAGCACGAACTCTGAAGTTCAGTTTGGACCTGCAAAATGCCGATTGGTGACTATGCCTGCTATATTTAACGTGGTTGATCGAGCGATCCAGCTCGGTGGTGGACTGTTTTCGCGAAGAACACTGGCAACCGGCGGGTGAACGAATTACAATAGAGCTCCATTTATATACCCGAAAAGAAATTTTAGATGACGCTCGATCGACACGTTCTTCGAGTGAAACGAGATCTCTCGCTTTTCCATGTCGGAACAGTCAAGCATAGAAATCGTCTTGACAGCTCTGAAATTCGAGGAACTTCTTCGAAACGTTAGAGATGGAGAATCGATCTTTTTGATGTTTCTGTACTATTAAGACAGACTTGTTTACCGGGGAGTTCAATTTCTGGCTTGTACGGTTGTTACGGTTTATTCCAAACCTACTTTCGAAATATTTATTTTTGAATCTTAACTGTGCGTGAGTGGACGATTTCCTTGAAGAAAAGCTGTTTACTGGCATCGATGAGTTACGTGATCGCGCGATGATACACCTTGAGAATGCTCGTTTGGGTAGTTTGTCAGTTTTGTGTAATAGGAGATTTATGGAGTATAGGAGCTTTATATAGATTTTACATCTGTGTTTCCGTTCTATATGATTAACGCAATAATTCGAATAATATTCTAATGAATAAATAAAATTTGATTAATATAATATCAAATAATCAACATATTTTCTATTCAACTGTCATCGTCGTTCTTTAGAATCGGAGGAAAACATCGAGCCTATGTTAGTCGATAAAGTGGACTTTCAAGTGTTGCATTAATTTACGGCTCTAAGTAAAGTCATGCCATCTGGCTATTTTTGCGAATATATTCACGCGTACCACATTCAAGAACAGAATAGAGTTATGCGTTTTTGCATGGATTATTCGCTACGAACGTAGTAATCTTTATTATCTCGAAAGCAGTAATCTTTATACTAGATATTAAAATTATCTCGTTCAAAGATAAATAAGAAAATTGCGATGTCTTTATAAATTCTCGTTAACACGCTGTATCGCTATGTCAACTGTCAAGTCTGGTATTAATCGCAGCGGTAGCGGATTTTTGCTGAATCTAATATCCGAGAAATTTTCTGCCAAATTTTATATCCATTCTTGCTCCAATTATTATTATATTTCAATTTCATGGAACTTGTGAAACGACAGAAAACATGTATACATATTCATTCACATCACCAATTTGATACGTAGATTTATTACGAAAGCATAAAATGCACGAATTCCATTCATTCGAGAAATCAGGGTCACGGTAGAAGATGGAACTGCCTCTCCACCTGTTTCGTCGTGCTATCCCTGTCATCCTCGATCCGGTTCTGCCAGTACTGTCTCAAAATGTATTACGTAACATTGACCTTAATAAAATGCGACATATATTCTTACGTATGCACTTCGTGTCGATGTACTATCGTGAAAATATTTTCGTTTTTAAAGTGCAAAAATTTTCCTAGAAAAATATATATGGAATTAAAATGTATAATCGATCGATTATATTCTTGTGTCATCGGAACTCTTAATTTCATTTGTAATAGCAACAAGACGAATAGGATCTTATGCCGCGTAATTTGTTTTCAAAAAGACTTGTAACGTTTGGAAGTGAACGAAGGTAATAAATCTTTGTTAACAGCGTTTAAGTTTCCATAAATCATCGAAAGCTAAACTTTAAAAAAATAAGCTTACCATTAAATAAGAATCGCTTAACACATATACTTAGCGAAAAATCACACGGTATTTATTCGGTAATATATTATCTGCTGATTCATACGTTTCTCATAAGTCTCTTGATCCTCGTAGACTTATACTCGATAGACCAAGAACCACACATTTACAACTAAAAGAGTATTTTCTTTCAAAGAATATGTAAAACGAAACTTGCTAATCCTCTTTGAGTAATCAGAAGCTAAAAGGATATCAGTAAATCGTTCAAGTAGTTGCAAACGGAATATAAATCGATGTATTTTTTAACAAAAAATTTTCCTAGACCTCGAATAGCTACGATAATAGTCGTCAAATATATGTATATTCTAAATTTCCTAAAACGCAGCTTCTTTTCGCAAGGATTTAAGATACTCGTAAAACGAGTACATTTTCTCGCGACATGGAATACGTTAATCGTCCATCGATCTGAAAATAGACAAGGAAAGAGGGTTTATTATTTCGGCCATGAGCAGAGATACGTACACGTAGAAGACATTCGCGCGAAACAAACACATCTGGATAATTTCGCTAATGCAACTGTCCATCAAACTCGAATGTAGCCGAGGCGACTCGTGATATTCGTCAAACTATTTTTAGCCACCGGTACAAGGGGAAATTCATTAAGCGTTTCACAAGATGACCGATCTTGTCTGCCGATAAATTGTCCGGGAATAAATTACTTAGCGCGTATTCTTGCACTCCGACACCTTCGTCAAGGGTAAAAATATCACTTCACTCGTAAATCGCTACACGTTGGAGACGAACGAGTCACGAATTCCACGGCTTCCGTGGGACGCGATTTCCTACGCCCTACGGGTTATCCGTCCTTGCATCTCGATGAGCATACTCTAAAATATCTTTTTCGATTCTCCGGTAACTTTGATCGCCAAGAATACCACTTGAACACTCGCCACTGCCACCCAAATGGTAAACACGGAATAGAAATTTTCTAAACACACCCGCGTCATGTATTTTGTTTAGATAATTATATTTGCGGCGAGCGGAACTTTTCGTTTAGTGCTATTTTCGACCAAGTGCGTGGAAAAGTGTTTTACGAACGTTTGGAAAAGAAATATCAGAAGGGAGGCACGAGGTTTCGTGGTAAGTAGCGATAAACGTAAATTAATCTCTTCTTCGAAAAGTTACACCTGTCTCAAGATATTTTAAGTTATAAGTTACTAAATCACTGTTTTATTTGCGTAATTGTTTTTACTTGTTTGATTTATGAATATAATTACGAACGCGAAGCGCAAGTGCGCCTTTTTCACTAACCATCTAAATATTGGTTATTTCGAAAATCGACTACCACTTCGACAACACCGCCGGTAATTACCGTGCTGGTTTCGTGGCAAATTACGCGAACAAAACCAGAAACAATGGATTCGGTGTATATTTACCAGCGTCAGGTGGTAGCAGAATAAGTTGGGAACAAGGAGGTACGAGATGATTGGGAAATCGGTGAATTTCATAAGTGGTTGTGCTCACCTTGTCGTACATTCGATTCAAGAGTCTCGGCACCGCTGGCATCACGGTAGGCCTCAAGGCTTTCATATCCTCGGGCAACCTTTTGATGTCACCGCTGTAGAAACCCACGGACGCGCCCACCATGTACATGCCGTTCTCGCAGCACCGTTCCAACATGTGTGCCAGGGGCAAAAAGCTGATCATCGTATCCTTGTACGAGGGCCTGTGCTCGCCTAATTGTATCAAAACCGCGCTTATACTCGCCATCACGTTCTGATGCGTCAACATCACGCCTTTCGGATTCCCCGTAGTACCGGACGTGTAGCATATGGTGCACAGATCCGTCGTCTTGGGCGGAACTTCCGGATGATTCTTTTGGGCGCCGATACGTTCCACTTCCTCGAACTTGAACAACTCGACGCCGCGGTTTTTCGCCCTCTGGTTCGTCGCCTGTCTCGTCTCTTTTATCACCACCATTTTCCTTAGACATCTGGAACGAAAGACGATTATCCGATCGGTCGAGTCCAGTCAGGGGATAAGCAAGATTCGGCTTTGTTTGCACGAACTTCTGGATGTACTTTATATCGATCGTGAAAATCTAGTCGTAGCTATTCTTTATACGTTACTCGAAATTACGTTAAATCGAAATTGCAGTAAAAAGTCACGTTAGTTTACCGTGCCAAGATGTCTCAGGACATTGCACGGAAACGTTTAAATTTGTTTGCAATTCCACGCGAGATTTGTAAATCGTGTCGCGCGTCGATGTTGTAAAAAATGCGTTTATATCGATTCGTGGCATACTGCCACTGCAACAATCCAACTATCACGCTCTCGAGTGATCGGAATTGTAACTTGTATCGTTGTCTGGTCGAAAACACGTTTCTTCGATTCTTTTAACGCAAGAGGCGTTACGTTCGATAAAATTATACTTCTCAAATGAATTCCGACAAAAGGCACGTACCTAGGCGCCTTGTCGAGCAGCAAATTGCACTTGCTGTCATTTTCGCAGACGACTAAATTGATCTCAGCCTGGTTAATGATAAAGGCACAGGCATCAGGGCCCAGCGTGTCGTACAAAGGCACTACTGCCAACGAGTACGTGTAGCAAGCCTGCTCGGCGAGGATCCATTCCGGACAGTTCTGACTGTAGAGACCCACGAGCGCGTGCGATCCTGGCATCAGCCCCAAAGACACTAAGCCAGAACCGAAATTCTTCGCCCTGAGCAGGGTCTCGTTGTAATGTAGCCACTGGTATGGTTTGTTTGGTCCATCCCGCCAGCCAAGACAGGGTCCGTTGTCTGTGTGTCAAGAAGACCAGCTAACGAATAATAACCACGTACGTCCGGAAGAGGTCACGCGTATGTACGAAAATGAGAATTTGTCAAGTCGCGCGTCTATCGAAATTATAGTCCCGTGTGACAGGATAGACGCGAGAACGAGACCATTCGCGTGTTAACGATTCGCAAACCAAGCTGGGATGAGTGCAAACTTACTGGACTCCTTGGCGCCTTTGCGGAAACCATCGTACAGAGTCCTTGTATCCTCGTACAAGAAGCTCACGAACTTTCCCTCCTTGCTGTCCTTATAAAACCTCGACACTTTGATCAGGTCAGTACCCTGCAAAACACACACGTTTGCGCACGTGAAATCCGACGAATGTTTTTCATCGTTATATAACGGAATGCCAAGTGCAAATCTAAGAATATCGGACACGTCGTGCGACGGGGATATTGTATGGCACGTAGACGCAATGGGGTGGTACGTCCAAGTATCAATCCGCCCTCGAGATCACGAAACCCCTACAATGGAAAGCGACCGTCGCTCGAGCTTCGTTTTTCTGCTTTTCCTTCCACCATTCTTCTACCGCCTTTGCGACGATTCAACGTCGCCAAGTCGCTTGTGCAACAAGTCTGCCCACCTACACACGCGCGTGCTTCGACATCGGACAGGCTGGCCCGTGGATTTCATCAGAACCTTCTATGGTCTAATGCGTATCGACCATTTGTTGTGGGGATAAACCAGGAGAAACGGTTTTGCATCGCGGTTATCTGTTCACGATTTTCTAAGATCTAACTTAGCATGCCGTCAGGTGGTCCCGGAGATGGCGAAGAACGAAAGTTAATGGGACGGTTTGAACAGGGAACCGATCGAATCGGAGAACTAAGAAAACACTCCACCTTGACTGTGTCGGACTGATCGCTGATGTCGATCGGTGGTCGAAGAGGCGGAGGGGAGAAACAACTGGACGTCATAATCTCGAGACGATCGATGAACGCTGCACGAGCGGCCACGGGCCGACGTCCTGCTCCTTTTCAGCTGAAGATCTTGCCCGGGATACGCACGGTCACTTGAAACGAGACGAGGGCCCGTACCGGCCACGGAATCGACACCACCTCTTCAATGTCGGAGCTCACCTCTCAATCACTTTGCTTGTCAGAAGTGCTACTGCTGCTGCTGCTCCACCGAGAGGAGCGGCTGCTATCAGTAGCTCGCACATAAGACTAGCTGCTCATCTCTCTACGACGATCTTCGACTATATTTAAATATAGTGGACCGCTGGTGGAGCGAGCGTCGTCCTCAACAGCCACCGAACTTGTTGGATGATCGCCAGCGAAAAAATCGATCAACCCATCGGACTTTAACGTCGAACGAGCTGGCTGAAAGCGCTCGTTAAAGATTCTTCCGTGAACGACGACAGCCCCTTTTTCAACCACCACTGAGAGAGTCATCATACTCGCGATTAATGTAAGCGTTCCAGTCGGTGATAGCGATTTAAGAAGAGTCAATATCGATCAAACGTTAGACGTTAAGCGTGGTTTGATCTTCCTGCATCTGCGTTTTCCGACGAGTCGTTTGCGTTGGTGGTTTCGGCGCTCTACAGAGGCTAAGATTGATTTACGACGAACCGAATTGAATTACGATTTATACAGACTAAATATAATGATCGAAAATCGATCAAATTTTTATCAACGGTGTATCAAAGGTAATATGATATTTCAAATATCATTGATCGTCTGAGAGCACCCTAAAAGATCGAGATGAGACTTGCAGACGTTCTTGGAGATGATGTTGGTGATTTCTTAGTGTTTGCTTTTAAAAATAAATTTAACAGTTATAAATTAGACGGTTATTATGACGACGATACGATGATAACATCGTGCCATCCTTCTACGTTGTGGATCTATTGCCTAAGCTATCTTTCCGAGGCCTATCGCTTCAACCGATACATACTTTGAAATCTTTCCAAAATCAACGTTGAATATAGAAAGGAATATAAGGTATCTTGTTTCTCATAACAGTGATCTTAGTATAAATATAGTTTGAATTTCCTAATTAATCAAAAAGCCCCATTGTGAAAATTAACTCAAGGAATATGTCATATAATCGAAGTTTGGACCGACTTGCACACCGCTATGATTCATAGCGCACCATCGAACTCTCGGACTAGCCTGGAGGTCGAGTGGCAGTCTGTCGATGATAAGGACATTCCAGCAGCAATTTCGAATCCCTCCTTCCCATTGGCAGTTATTTAAAAGCCGTCCTTCAACCTCACCCACCGGCCAAGGATTCGTTGGCAGTTGGATGCCAAATCCGATCGACTTCGGTTCGAAATCATCCAATTTTTCACTCTTTCGCGTCGATTTAAAATCCCTGAAACCATCACCAAACCGTCCAGTGCTCTTCGCCATGAACCCTTCTCAATATATCTTCTTACTCTTCGTTGGAACTTTCTGTGTCTATGGATTGTGGAAAACCAGTTCTCTTTCCTGGCGATCCTCCACGGTACACGCGAAAGCGTCGATTCAGTTCGACCTCTCCATTCCATCGTCTTCTCCATCCGTTTTCCGTCGATTCTCTAACAAAACAAACAGAAAAACCATCGGCAAAAGTCATAAAAAGTATCGCGGAGTCGTATCGAAATACATGCTAGAGCTGTACCACCGCAGATCAGATGTGGACATAGTTCGAGCGTTAGAACCGATCCATGTGTCAGGTCCGACCAACGAAGGAGCCAGGATCCTGGTATTCTCGGTACCTCCGATCGACCCAGACGAAGCTCTGGAGGTAGCAGAGTTGCTTGGCGTTGTTGGATCCATTCTCAGAGTGCGTTTAGATCACACGGACGCTTTTGGAAGCTGCAAATCGAGGAGAGACGATAGTTGGAGGGCTTTCAATGTTACTTCTGCAGTGGTTGCAAGGAGTGGTAGTGCTGTCAGATTCCGAGTATACGGCAGAGTTGGTTATCATCCTTGCGGAGACGGCCCAATCTTGTTATTGAGCTACGCCAAAGTGAGGAAGAGGCGCTTAAGGCGTTCCATTCAAGAAGAAGAGACGGACGAAGACGACGGTCCCCGAAGAAGACGTAAGAATTCCTGCAGACGACGATCTCTTTACGTAGACTTTGCACTGATCGCGTACGACGAATGGGTCGTTGCTCCACCCGGGTACGAAGCCTATCAGTGCTCTGGGAAGTGTTTTTACCCGTTCGGCGATCATCTTAGCCCCACGAAGCATGCGATCGTGCAGACGTTGGTACACGGTGCTCTCCAGGCCATCGAGGGCGGCAGCAAACCTGTTGGCAGAGCTTGCTGCGTACCAACGAGACTAGCGCCTACCAGTCTGCTTTATCTGGATGCCAGTGGAACTTTAACTTATCAGTACGGCTACGAAGACATGGTTGTTGCCGAGTGTGGCTGTCGTTAAAGTGTTCAAAATATAGGTTTAAAATTAGGCAATTGAGTAAGGAGAAAATGAATTTTTATGAAAATTAAGATAGGTTCTTAAAGATCGAAAAAAAAAGACACGTTTTAATCCTTATACTTCAATCAATTTATTCCAACGATTTACTTTGCGTTTCTTTATGCAAGATCAGCTTCTATATCTTTTATCTCATATTCCGACAAATAAATGAAAATTTCTCCATTTAATTTAGAAAATGTATAAACTTTTTGATTTCCATTTCTCTTCAGTACATTCTATAAATCCTAGATCTGCCTTCTTCCACCTCTTCCTATATATATTATAAAATATAATATCTTTCAACATACGATATTCTCTGAACTAGCAATATCTGAATAAAAATATTCCTTGTATAAAACATGCATTACATTAAGTTTCATAAATTATAAATTCATTAAAAAATAAGTAACTCGATATACTTTTAACTGTCTACAATGTATTAGATTTCTTCGCTTGTTAATATCGATTTTGAAATAATATTTTGTGTACTACTCATAGATATTTTGAATAAAATTGATGAGAATCGTTATAGCTTCTACGCTTGGCGTATCATTGAAATATGCAAAGCACGTATGTAAAAGGCTATGAAATAATTCAATTATTAAGGGTCATTCAACCATAAAAAATTGAATCAAAATGGATCGCAAAACAAATAGCGTTGATAAAAGTGGAACGAGTTCGAGCAATTTTCATCGGAATAAAATTTCCTTTTCCCCGCAAATCGTAAATGTACCGAGTACATAAATTATATAAATTATAACAAAATAGAAAAAATGTAATTACAAAATACAAAATTACAACAAAAATATACCTATACAGTTCCTTTTCGTGCAGCACGCGCGATTCCCTTTCCTCGACGCAGTGCACGAGACACGATTGGAAGAAGAAGAAAGTAACATCTTCGATAAAAACTGTCTTCGTAAATTCTATAAAGTTCTATGTCAAACCCGAACAGTCTTTATCGATTAACTGAACACCATTGAGCACATCTCGTTATTCTTTCTGTTCAACAGATAAGACCTCCCAGGATTATGCAACCTCATCCTCCTGGTTTTTCTCAATTTGTGTCTACTTCCAGCTACTCTTTCAACCTTATATACCTGATACTTCATCACGTTCTCTGGTTGGCTAAGTCTCATGCACAGAGATACCGGTCCGGAAAAGTCTACGTCGGTGGCCAACTCCAATTTCGGTTCCATCGACATAGAGAACTCGGCCATGCTCTGCACAAAGTCGGAACGCACTTTCGTTCCTCCCTGGATCATAATTCCAGCCTTCAGATCCACCAGCGACTGAGCGCTTCTGGACCATAGGCTCAGTTGAATTTGTCCAGCTAAATCGAAGCTAACCGCACCTTGGACGTCGACTTCGGCTACGATTCCCGAGGCCAGTGGAATGTATTCGTTGTAGTTATGGAGAGCAGCTAAGGCCTGGAAGGCTGGAGTTCGTTCGGACGCTGACCCAGACCAGATGTGACTCATAAGTTCCCCTTGGCCAGAGAAGAAGACGAATGGCCTGATACCAACACCTAGGAAATCGAGCTCCATTCCTGCAGTAGCTGGTTCGACATCCTGAATGTCATTTTCCTGGCTGGGAGTCGAAACGAAGCTTCCTAGGCCTCCCGCGAACAGGCCAAGAGAGAACAGCGCCTCTTCGTGCTCTTCAACTTGGAGAACTACGTCGACTATTCCACGCTTCATCAAACCTGAGTGAATCTCTTGAATAGTTATCAACGATCCATTACTATCTATTGACCTTAGAAAGTTTCTCGTGAACGCTGTGCTAAGACCTTTCTGGGAATACACGTTGTAATTAACGATATCCTTTCCACATGTGCTCAAAACTTCGTTCAGATCTTTAGCAAATCGAAGATCCTTATCAGAGAGTTGTTCCAATCGTTGACTGAGATATTTCCGAACCTCGTAGTCACGATCTGTGTTTGCTAAATACTCCACCAAGTGTCTGATATCTTCCTTCGATGGATTCGTTTCAAGAATAATATCCAAGGCTATAGTCCTAGAGCTACTGTCTCTCTTTGGTCCACCTATTTCGTAAAAGACTCGTTTGGCTACCTTTTTTACTTCAGGAGTCAGCGAATCTCTGGGTAGCGCTGACAGGGCCTTCCAAGCAGCGACATTGAGTGCTTTATTCTCATTCGTTGCAAATTTTAATAATGTCGGGATCGCAGTCTTGGTTCTTAAATTTCTTAGAGCTCTGAGGAATTTCAACTTGCACTCTTCCCCCGTGCAAGTATCGATACCGATTTCCAAACTGACTCTTGCTTTCTCGATGCTAGCTGGACACTCTAAATGACGTGCCATCGCTGCTGCGGTTAAAGCTATCGTTTCTGACACTTTGTCGTTCGGATTGGTTTCTTCCGATCGTCTGAGAATATTTTTGGCGATATCTGCATTCGGCGTGGGAGACAGAGACAGAGCCCAAAGATATCTTTCAGTCTCGTTTCCTATTTCGTCTTGTCGAAGAATTTTCATGGCTGCTTGATGTCCTGCTATGGTCGAGGCGGCGCCAAAGATATCTAATAGTTGAGGTTTTATTTGACGATATCGTGGACTTTTTAGGAGCTTCTGCAGCTCATCTGGAGAGGCTGATCTGACTAGAGGTAGTAACTTCAGGAACGCCGAAGCAGATTTTCCAGTACCCAAAGCGTTGTCCTCCAGGGCGCTGCGATACTCTTCGACCGTTTGTTCGATCTGAAATCAAATATTACAAAAATACGATTAAATATTTATTTATAGTCGATTATTTTCCATAATTTTGATAGCACAAATCTGTTTGTACAATTTTTAATCTATTAGATATATTAATTTACTAGTAGGATAATGAAATGGATGACTTTATGAGAAGATGTTATGGAGTAACGTGTCTTTCATTTCCTGCCTTATTCATTTATCATTGGTTACTCATAAGCAAACAAAGAACAGGAAACACTCGACAAATAAACTTGTTGATTTAAACGTAGATAATTTTAAGTATCCCAGCTTACCGGCACGCTGTTGATTTTGGCGAGAAATCAATTTCCATAACAACATAAGATGTTTATGGGATGCCGAGGAAGATTAGCAAATTGCGTGTATTAAATTAGAATAGATTAATGGGAAAATGTACGTTCTAAAAGAAAACAAGGAAAAAGAATTTTATAAACTAACCGTCGGACATCCGTGGTCAGGGCACGAGAACGGTTCCAATTGTAGCTCGATACTCGTTTCTCTGTATCCAGGTTGCGCAGCAGCGAGAGCTTGATTCAAGGTATCAGCCTGCACGGTATTTGCGCTGAGCGTGCCAGGAAGCAGCTCGAGTGTCCTCTTCGATGTGACGACGGAGCCCACTTCCGGTCTGGCGGTAAGTGCCATTCGATGACCCTCCTCATCATGAATCAAGCTAGGCAAAAGCTGTTGCGTGAGCTCGTAGGTTGAATTGCGGGTACTCGTAAGCTTCACGCCGAACAATGGATTCGGATGCCGTTTCTTTGGTGGTAGAATATTTTGCTCGCAGGATATTTTTCGTTTTCCCATTGTTCTCGGTCCCAGAGAATAGTAGGTTACTTTGCAGAGACCGGAAGCATCTCGTTCCTCGACGTCGCTATCGAATACCGTATATTGGAATAAACTAGCTAAGCCACGTTTGAGGTTTGCCGAAGAGACGCTCTCTGCAGTATCCATGAAGATGGAATTTACATTGCCGTTTCTCCAAAATATTAGCAAAGGTTTCTGTGCAAGGGCATTTATTCTGGAGGAGTGTTCGACGAATCCTTCCAGTTCTGAAGCACTTCGAGATTTGATCCATAGTTGTGGTTGCAGGAGCTATGGAAAATACAAAAATTTGTTTTTATCCATGACGATTACTTTGAAAATGTGTAGCAGAAATGAAACGATAGTGAAATGATGATAACCGATCTAAGCAGAATTCCCTGCAAAACAAATCGATTCCCCAAATATTTTGTGCAGTAACCTTCGCGAGTCATTAGGAAGCGTATACAGACTAGTCAATGTTTTCCTGGTAAGCCCTAAATGGTAAGTATATGAAAAAGGTGAAAAAGGAAAAAGTTTTATAAAAGTAAGAGACACGAGGACAGCCCTGATATATGACGGCTACCTCGATCAAAGCCTTGGCAGTGATCAAGGGAATACTCGGAAGATAATATATAATTGCTTAAGAAAATAAATTAACGTTTCCGCTAAACGTAAGGCCGTTAACTTATTTGTCGAGACGACTGTATATATTATACATTCACGGTATCTGGTAAAACGTGCTGTACTTTAATCTTTTAAGAAAAGGTTATCATAGCTTAATATTGCTAGTACGATCTCCCCACTTATCGTTCGTTGCTCGATAAAAATGCTATTTGAAACTGAGATTTTCCTTTGCATATAGCAACTTTGAAATTATCAATCATAGTGTTTTATATGCAATAAATTCATAAATAAATTGTTTGATTTCATATATTTTCTCGTTAAATTCAATAGAACTGTAGCGATTATAGACTGAACACTGTGCTATTGATAAAATACAAATATGTATAAATAATAACATCAGATATTTTATATCTTGAATAAGAATTTTCATGCGTGCTATTAATGGCACGCGAATGGTACGCGAATAAAGAAAGAAATTTAATACAAACATATCTCCAAAGAAGGAACAGCAAAGATAAGAACTGGAATCTGTATACATCAAATTACAAATAATTCGTATTTTACCAAAACTTCACGAAGTACGTATTAGGTATATGGTAAGGAATTCACCGAGTCTCCTACCATTTACGACTTCTCGTTAAAGTGACAGCAATTCATTATTCAAGAGTAGAAAAAATCCACTTAACAGAAATTTATTTAATCGAATACTAGCCAAAATTTCGTTTCAATAAATGAAGTTGTATAAAACATTAACGATTCCCACCTCGATTTTCAGCAGAAAGCTACTCGGATCATTCGGTTTCTGCCAAACGGCGGTTACATCCAATTCGCCGGTTAATCGAAAGCCAACGTCCCCGCTGGATTTCGACGGAGCTGCCTCGCTAAACAGCAACGTCGTTGTCAGTTTGTATTTCAATCCGCTTGCCAGGTCCCAGCCTCTGGTAGCACCAGCCACGGCTGCAAAAATCACACACACTTTCCAATACATGATCGAGAAAGTAACGGAAGCAACGTGGATCTATCCTTCCACCCTGTTCTGCAAGAAAACCCGCCGAAGAATCGATCGATGATCGACGCGACAATTTCGGTACGTGATCTGGCAAAGTTACCCGTCGACTGACAAACATTGTTACTCCATGGACTCTGTAATGGCTCGTCTATAAGCCAATGAGAATGGGACACACTGAATAGCGGTTGTGTGTGTGTAAGTGCGACGTTGATCGTCGGCTGACGTTTGCGTGTGGTTAGATACGTGAGTGTAGAATGTTTGGCGCGATTACGAAGTTATGAAACATATATTTTTCATTTTTCCTTTTTGTTTACTGATACTGTGGAGTGATAGAGCTGCAGAAAACAAAAGGAAGAATCAGTGATTATTTTAATTCGAATTTTAGTAAGCGTATGAGCTGTTTTTATATGAAACTTTAGAATAGAATAACTTGTAGATAGCTACCTATTTTCGCTTAGTACGTAAATGTAATTATGCCGATCGATGCAATAATTGCATTTGAAAATTAATTTGCCAATCTACCTCCAAATCGTCAATTCGTAATTAGTCATTCTACCGTATTTTACTACGCTACTTTCTATGTCGTTAATTTGATGTAAGAAAATAATATTTTCAAAAACAGATAAGATCTATGATTCTAATTACATGTTTGTGGAAACACTTAATATGTATCAGCGTTGGCACTTAAGGATCTATAAATGCAGCGTATGGGTACACGAAGATAAATATGTTCACACGATTGTGCATACAAGGTGGCTCAAAAATATGACGAAAATAGGAAAAATAAATATTCTTCTTTAAAATATTATCGTTATAATATTTCTCGAAATAGATACAACACTGGTATAAACGTACAATAAACAAATTTAATACTCAACCTAATCCCTTGAAATTCACTTCCGTAATAATTAAATTAATCAATTTGCTTGTCACACGCTGACTTACCTCCACAAATATTGCTTTCATAGTCTCTTATTGCAAATGCAGAAATAAACGTTTTTCTCAAGAGATAGTTCTTCGCGTGATTTTATAAACATTTATGTAATAAAGTTAGGAAATAAAGTAATGAAATAAAAGGAGATATTTCATTGTGATATATTTTCTCAGAATTAAATAAACTTTTAATGGATTCATATTTTATATAGTATAAATCCCTATTTTTGAGTCGCCCAGTATACAAACGTACGCATATCTACGCACACAAAATCGTCACAGTCTGGATCGCTCTTCTAAAAGCGACGAAGCCCTCAGTGTGCTCTATACGAGATGCATGCATATATAGGCACGGGCTTTACTTGTGTACACGAATGTATAATCGCACATCACCAATATACTCCAACGATAAACACCGTTAATTCACCAAGTCCCTGCTACACGACAAGGAAACGGAAATAGTAACTCCTTTCTCGTAATTAATGAAAGGATGAATTACGACTATTTTTTGGATCGAGCTATTTTTTGTAATCGAAGATGAAAAGGAAGTTAAACAAAAATAAACGAAGTACATTAATAAAAATTAAAAATGAACAAAATTGAATTTCGAATATGATGCTTGATTTCGTTTGAATCTTCTGTTTCGAGTAAAATTACCAACGCTAAAAGGAATAAAATCCAATCGTGAATTCCTAACCACTATTAGGTTATCTCAGATCAGTTATCCCGCCAAACAGGCTCAAATTTATTTTTGGTTTATAGATCCGCATATGTACAACGTTTTCAATTATTTTATATTTTACTAACGAATTTAGCTGAATTGCTGAAAGTGAATTATACAGAGAAAAATCACATTTATTATTTATTTTCCTTTAGTTTTGTTTATATTAAAGTATGTCAAATATAAAACGAAAAGATGTTAATTTACCTGGGGCCATTTGACAGTAGGAACCTGAAATACAAAAAACTTCTATCAGAGACGATCTTCGTAGCACTTTAAAGTAATTGAAGAATTATTTTTTGTTCTTAAGTCCTAAAATTCTGTCGCCAATCACTATAATTGTCCTATGCCCCAAGTTAAAAAATAATTTTGTAGCCTTGATTAACCAAACCAGTACAAAGTGAAATACCAAAAAAGTACTGAATGTATAGATACATTGAACAAAGAAACAAACACTGCGTAGATAATTTCATGTGATTCGTCGGATTTCATTTAAACACAAGACGAAACTTTATTCTTTGTTCGATGCAACGGTTAAACATTATAACAGTTAACACGTATTAAACGTTTTTGCACTTCTAATTTACTTAATTTAACTGTTTTTAATCTAATTACTCATCGATAGAACCAATCGAGAAAAAGTGATTAAATAAAAATCTATATCATAAACATATCCTATATATAATACAATGTGGTTCACAAGTTATCGAATTTTTTCGAAACTTACACAAGGATAGTTATAACATCAAAGATGTAAAGAAAATTGGACGTTTTTATTGTGCTTATAAATACAGTTGGTTAAACAGTCACTTGAATAATTTTAATCAACGTCAAGCACTTCTATGAATAGTTGCCTCGATAGATGATCGAAACATTGAAAAATGATAAATAATATAGCAAAGGGATTTAAAAATTAACGAGGATGGATGACGTCGCGCGGGAAAGTACATAAGATCGAAACGTGAAAGCAGGCGGGCCAACTTGTAAGTTGGTAACTCACCGAAAAGCGTCAGAAGATAAACGAGGGAGACTGTAAGCGTCGTGACCGGCGTTTCCGAGCAGGCCATCCTTCGTTTCTCACAGACGACCTTCCTCGTGCCTACTGCCCCGAGCTCGTGTTCTGTGCAGCTTCGTACGACTCTTCTCCTTCTACCAGTAAATACGAGCAGATACAAGTAAAAGTAATTAGACAAGGCAGGCTTGCGTTATCGAACCCCACGACCATCTCTTCTAACATTCCTCACCACACCACGCGGAACTATTCTCCTTCCATTGCTCGCGATATCACGAGGATAATGTATCAACCCCCTCCATTGGACCTGCTTTTGCGGTGGAAGAGGAATAAATGGGGATATTTGGTGATCTGATTTCAGGCGCGGTGCATTCGAAAACGAGATGTCTTGTTCTTAGGTCTTGTCTTATTTGTATGTAGGAATTGACTATTATGCGTTCCATGAAGTAAGAGGTATTAGGATAACTTTAAAGAGTAATTGTTGCTAGGCAGTGGATAACAACGATAATTTATATGAAACGTAGTACACGTCATGTATCTTGGATAAATTCTTCGTAATACATGGTATTTCACAGTGAATTTTACAAATAGAAAATGTAGAAAATGATCTTTAAAAGAAATATTACTCTATCTGAAAATATAATTTCATGAAATGACAAAGGAAACAACCATAATAATAAATTAAAATAAAAAGTACTGGTTTGCTTTGGCCTATACAAAATATTTTATTCATTTAATTAAGAACAAATATCCATATTAGGAAGAAAGGACAGTATTAATAAAATATAGATCTAAATAAATGAAGTAAGATATTTGAAAAAGAAATTTACAAAATGAAATTTCATTTATTATATATTATATTCAGTTTCAGGTAGAGCAATTTTTAAATTATGTTTAAATTCAGAAGCGAAAATCGATTTTGATTATTATAACAATTCAATAATAACATATAAATTCATATGTTTACATGACAAAATAAGCTTTATTCTTTGTTTTATTCTCCCAAAGCTGTTATACTCTCACAATAAAATTCGCCAAATCGACATGAATAAAAAAAGATAACATATTCTGTTACATGTCGATAATTACTTATCGACAAAATGACCTTGGTGGATGAAAAGTTTTGTTTAGCAACTAAAAACTGTGCTAGTGATACATTCTTAAATCTAATGCGACATTACCTCCTTCAATCCAACTGTCGGTAAAGAAATTTTATATTGCGTGATGATTAACAGGATAGATGTCTTTCCATAGATGACAAAGTCAACGACTTTTGTGCTATCCTTTGTAATCTGTGATCATAAATCATACACATGATTCTGACAAAAAATAAATTTTATTAATATAAATATTATTATACAATATGCACAAATTTTCTAACTTCCCCTGGTTGTCCCTTTATAAACAAATATGTTGTTCAATGAAATCCTATTTAATCTAATAAGAATATATAGTACATTAACATCACATATTAATATTTTATAAAGTACATATTAAAGTTAAAAACGAAGACGTTAAATGCTTAAAAATGTAGTTTCAATAAAAACAATCTATATAAATACTTGAGGATTTTCGTGGATAAAAAGTGTAACAAGTGAAAGTTTCATTAAACTGATTAAAAATTATAAAAATTTTATATTTGTACATCAGTCATACAAACTATGATATTTTGCTTCTAGATCTCCTAATACGTTCTGGAGCTGAAATTAAATTGTGTACATATACATATAAATAAAATATCTAAGTATAATCTCTGATTAAAAAAATTAGAATAAAATAATTACTTTTCTTTCGCATTTTCAAAGATATAGAATCTTCTATTGGAATGTATTTGTTGGGATGTGTTTTACACCTTTGAACACGAGACGTCATAGATAGGGTTGATCTGTTTCTTTCTGCACTATGTTCTTTTCCTGAAATGAAGCATATTTATTCAAATATTGCATTTAGAGCAAATAAAATACTAATTTACTGGGAATTACCAGTACCAGAAAATTTGACGTTTTTAATAGATCTTCCCTTGTTGTTATTAGTTTCATCTATATTCATTTTTTCACTATTATCAATGTTAATTTTAAAAGAACTTGTTCTTCTTTTCTTCTCTAAAGGTGATTCATTTTCTTTATGTCCTAGTTCTTCTATATCCATAGACATTTTGCTAAAAGATCTTTTCTTAGGTATAGGTGTATCCATTGAAATAATAGTTCTATTTCTTAAAATTCTTATATTTTCATCACTGTCGTTGATTTCTTTTTTGTCATTTATAGGAATATGTTTCTGTTTTAGTGTATTTACAGTTTCAACATCTTTATTTTCTTTGATTGGTATGAAAATATTTCTATTGAATGGTAGAGTTTGATTTGGTATCGCATTTTTATCTACAAAATTTTGTTCCCTTGTGCTTCTTTCCTGTGGTGTACCGAGACTATTATTCAATTCTTGGAATGCTATTGCCATTTGTGTTCGTGGAGACGCTATTTTATTATCTTTTGAATTTTCTTTGATATCATCTTTATGTTCATCAGATCTAACATCATCAAAAAAAAGTTTTCTTTCTGCTCTAAAAGCTGTTACTTCATTAGAGCTATCAAGATCAAAATTATCTATTCTTGACAATGCTGCAGCTAAACTTAATTTTACCTCTGTTTCTTCGTCAATTGGTACTTCATTTAAAACTATATGATCATCAAAATTAACTTTATTTGTTAATTTCATGAGACATCCCATTTTGGGTGAATTCTTTGGCTGTTTTAATATGCTCTTTCCTGGTGTTTGATTAGAATTAATATAAGATATTGAATCGTCTAACTGAACTTCTGGTGTTTTATATATTTCACTCAGATCTATTGTTTTTGAGCAAGGCTTTTGTTTCGACAATGTTTCAGATAACTGTACTTTTTTCAGTAAACTTAATCTTTTAGCATGCTTTACAAGTGAAAGTTTTTTTTTGTTAGAATTATCAAATATAGTCTTTATTTTGTGTTTTATCCCAGAACTTATATTCTTTTCATATTTATCACCTAAAGTTTGGTATAAATTAGATTCAAGTTTACTTTTATTATCACTGTTTCTAATTTTCTGTATCATCTTCTGTTTTCTTTTTATTAAGATAGCTTTAATAGAATTTAATGTTTTTTTAGTAACTGATCTGTTAACAAGCACGTCTTCTTTCTTATCCTGTGAACAAAGATCCCTCAATTTTTCAAATTGTAAATCACAGTTTTTTATATCCACGTACATCATATCCCAAAATCCTTGCAAATCTTTACACGTAATTAACATTTCTCCTTTCCCTGTTTCGCAATTAGTAATCAATTTACGAAATCTATCAAACTTTCTATTTATTAACAAATATGTTTGTTCAATAACTTGATTAATTTCCCATTGTTCATTTTCTGTAATTTCAGCTTCTACCATAATTTTCATCCACTTTTCACATAATTCGGTTAATCTATCCGTTTCTTTATTCAAAAGAAAATGAAAATATTGTGCGGTACGTTCTTCTTCTTCAATTGAAATATTTAAATTTTTCATGATAGTGTCTTTGGTAGGAATATCATCATCGCTTGGCGAATGACGAAAACTAAAACCCCGTTTTAGCTGCTGTTCTTTTCTAGCATTGGATTTTCCACGACTAGAAACTACATAAGGAGAAAATATAACCGGTATACATGGAAAATTTGACTGTTCTGGCGTAGATACATTATTATTTGAAGAAATACTTGCTTCTTTAACACTAGTATTACGTATTTTGCTCGCCATTATTTTACTAGCCATTATTTTACTTTCATTACTATTATTTTTAAAAAATTGAGATATTTATAGATGAAGTACGTTTGACTAAGAAGTACATATAAATATTAAAATACATTCATGTAATTTCTACATTCGCTGCTTATAAGGCACATAACACAATCATCACAGTCGAACGAAACCAGTAAACTATAATAATATGGAACTATCACAGATTCATGTATAGTTTGTAACTAAAGCATTGCCCGAGGCACTAAGGCACGGTCCTATAAACATAACGATAATACACAACCACAATAAGTCTGGAACATTGGAAACTGCAATGGAGGGGCTAAGATTCTCGATAGTTTGATATTCTGTAGTGTGTTTTACAAATTAGCTGCTAGATAGCGCTGAGATAAATTTATTAAACTTCTGCATTGAACACCATTTTCATTATCCTTACCACCGAAGATAAAGGGTATAAATTAAATTACTTTAAATAAATGATAATAAATTTACATAATAGAGTAGAGTTCGGTTACAGATACGTTCGTGTGTCGTAAATTACAAACATATGGCGTACTACATCACGAAGTCTAACAAGTCGATTGCAGCGCCTTGGGAAAATATTTTCTGACCCTTGTAAGTATCTCACTCCTTCCATTGGAGTTTTTAGACTTGTGTATACGACTATGGACAAGTATAGAGTATCTTATTTTTACTCAATGATAATCAAGATGTTTAAGAACCATTGGTGACTAAAGCCAATGACAGAACGATCGGTATTTCAGAACATGTGAAACGGTTGGTAAATGGCAAACCCCATTCTATCTCTAGTTAGCGCCACTCTAGAGAATGTCGAGCTATCACGGTTATGATTGAGCTACAGTAAGCAAAGAAACGTGTTCGATAGATAACTATTTAATCCACCAAGTTGTGTAAGCCTCCACCAGGATGCACTAACAAGGTCTTAAAAATTGCGAATTTAATCTTCAACATAACTTTAATGAAAGTTACACTAAATAGATCTTGAAAGTCCTCTTATCATTTGTAGCAGCTATACCACCTACACACAAGTGCTGTTGAATACGGGATGATGTTTTATTTATCTGTGACTTTATTTATGATTACGATTGTCGTACGTGTTATCACATCCCTTCGTCGCATAGAAAATTATTTGAAATGTATCAAAAGACGTATCAATCGGTGTAAGCACCCATTATTTACAAATAAATCAGCGCATTTCGCAAAGTTACAGCTTTTAACAGAACAAAGAATTTACATTTACCAAAAGATGTTTAATTGTGATGAATGTAAGTTTATACATATATTATATACATATATTATGAAGATATTTAATTTTAGAATTTTATTATTGAGCCGTTCCCGACTGTACTGCAATGTCGGGCCGACTCGTGACAGAGGAAGAGCAAGCCCTTCATCTCCGTCTAGTTTCAAAAATCAGGTTAATATTCTGACTCCCCAATGGGGAGTGTATCAGATATTAAGCTGATAAGAACAGATACTACACTTTGATCTTAGCCATAAGGCCGAGAAGCGATAAATAAATTAATTTCAGCAGCTTTTATAAATCAGACAGTGAATAATTTCGCTTGTGAGAAGGAAACTAGCAAGTATACTACCTCTAGCGGTTTGTACGGAAACTATCTTTACCCCTCCACAAGTGACAGAACGTGGTTACAGTTTGTCAGGGGCTAAGGTGGATTGTCACTGACAACTTTAGATACCTGAGCATTCGTACATATGTCGTGGGTATTAAACTCGTATCACTTTTTTCGCCTAATCCAACTAATCCGGTACCCACACACACACACACTTCTACGTTATAAGAATGTTTCTATATACACTATATAAAGTGTTTCTGTATACACTATACGTTCGATATACACAGAATATTGTACCTGTATTACCTATGATATAACTAAATTATCGAAATTCGCATGAAATATTTTTAGCTATTTTTATAAATACATACAGGGCAATACATTTTTAAATTAAACTTAAAGGATTGCTCGTATAAGACAAGGGATTGTGCATTACGGGATTAAATCAAACAAGATACCGAATAAGCGGAAGAATAGGACTCCGTTAAGACAACACGTGCGAAAAAACGAGCTGTAAAGAAAGCGAAGCAAGTTGAACGTAAAAGGAATACGCGAAACACGTGCAGCAACAAAAGCTGTGGCCGCATAAACTCTGGCAGAAATGGGAACCGGTCGGTTTGCAGGCCGCAACGAACGATCCGGCCGGCAGCAGTCGCGCTAAATAATCATAACTCAGAGAGACATTTGTAACGCCAGCTTCTCGCCCGTATTTATCGCTGTTGTTGGACGGTTTGTTGCAGCAATAACGGTAATGGGCCAGCTCGACCGGCCGCCCAACCCCTCGAAACCGCCCCGACGACCCTCGAATCCGCCGCCAACGCCGGCTACCCCTCGCCGAGAGCGATTTATCCTCGGGTAATTAGCGCAGGTAATAATTAATGCCGCCGCGCATTGTGCTAATTATCACCGGAGAACCTTTTAAGAAATGAAAGAACATTCGAAATAAAACAAAGAGGCTGCGACAGGGGATGGGCAAGAGGCTGCAGGTGGAGGGTGCAAGGTAGTCGGAAGAAGGTTGGGGACGAGACCGAAGGGAGGAGAGTTAGAGAGATAAATAGGATAGTAGAAAGATATTTACAATCCCGGGAACGAGTCTTTGTGATAATAAGTGGTAATGAGAAGGAGAAAACTGTTGGAATGCAACGATCCTCGGGTTGCAGGTGGTTGTAATAGAGATTTTAGACGCAAGGAGCAATTTTATTTTCCAGTTGATGCTCGGTTTTGGATTTACGGAGATCGAGCGGTGCAGTATCGACTTTTATTTAAATAAATTTTGCGAATTTCAACGCGCTAAGTATCTTTTATAAGACGGTTGTTATTTAAACGTGGAAAACGGAGTAAAAATGAATCCTACATTTTGCTACGTATATTTCACATGTCGCGTGTATTCTTCGGCTTTTCAGCGACATTTCTAGCCCACGTATTCGTACAAAAAACGAGTTATCTTACTCTTAAGATCACCTCGTCTCTCAGTTCGCTGTAAACCTTCTACTGTCACCTAGAAACATGTAGACACGCGAGTGCATGTACGCATTCAAACTGGAATCAAAGACCGAAGAAGTCTCGCTCATCCCGATCCTCGACACAGCGAAAGTATCACCCTTAAAGTATCAGCCCCTGGCTCGCATCTGCTGGACAGCGACTCCAATCTACACCCTGCAGGTCGAACAAATCAAAAGAAAACACATCTTGATAGCGATAAAGCGGGACGAAAGAGAGTCGGAAGGTGGACGGGGGTAGAGAACGCAGAAACGTAACGAGTGGTCGGGAGAGGTCGGGTCTACGGGATGTTTGCGCGCCTATATGTATATTCCAGGGCCGAGTAAGGGACCACTGACATACGTATACGGCCAGGTAGCGTATGAAACGCGAAGTGTGTAAGTACGTGTGGCTCCATACAAACGACAGGCAACGGAGCCAAGCAGCTATCCATCAGGGTGCTTTTGTCGCCCTAATGAGAGCTTGAATTATTCAGCTTAGAGGACGCCCCTCTCTGCGAGGACCCCTTCTCACCTTCTCCACCTCCTTCTCTTCCTTCTCTTTGCTTCTTCTCGGGGACTCTGCTTGCACACGCTGGAAAACTGGAGGAATTGAGAATTCCTTCGTTCGTTTCGATTAACGTGCGTCCTTAAGGCCGATTTCCTACAATTTTATACGGAGTCGAAAGTTAGAACGATCTTTGTAGGTTTAGCGAACAGACAGACAGAATTGATTTGTTTCTTTTCTTTTCTATCGGTTTCTGGCAGCATCTTTTTCATTTAACACGCGGTCACATGGCGATATACGAAACGATCGTGTTTTTAATCTTTCGTTGAAAAACAGCAAAAGGATTTAACTTACAGAAGCAACACGTAATAAACCAACATAAAACGTATTAAATTCTGTCGCTTTTTATCGAAGGATAAATTTATTAAATCTGCAGGTAAAACCACCAAAAATTCCTCGTTACACATTGAAAATTAATTTGGAACGAAACGGTTGCAATTGGAAGCTCGACGCAAACCACTTTTTACGCCAGTCGCTCGAAACAGTCAGTAGGGTTTATCCGACAAAATAGGACGAAATTACGGTTAGTCGAGCTGCTATTATGCGCGGGTTGGTCGAATCGGCCAACCCAAGAAGCTTCAGTCAAGAGCGTATCAACGTGAAAGCGACTTTTTCAATTCTCCTTTCTCTCTCTCCCTTTTCCTACTTCCTTTACACGATCACAGGCGTATTCAGGCCGCAGTCAGTTTCGTAGTTTGATCCCGGCCTTCGAAATCGTTTCTTAAACCTAGAACCGGCACACGCAAAAATCCCATGAAAGATTCATGGTCCATCAACGTGGAGCGTTTCTGTGCGAAGGTCGAATCCCTATTAAATCTAACGAAGAGATTTTTCGCCGGACCGCTCCTCTGGCCGGGCCAGTTCTGTCAACTAATTTCCCCGGCGATTTTAAAATCATGGCCAGAGAACGGCGATTCATTCGTGCATCGCCCCGTCCTTTTCAAAACTGGAACGTGCACCATAAATGCTTGAACGCCCCAAGACGTCGTTTTACCTCGTGAAACGTATAAATACCGAGTCTTTGCCTTAGCGCGACCTCTTTCATATATATGTTTTCTAGCGGGTATTGCACACGTTCCTGGCGGCCTATGCAAAGCTCATTTCCTCGGAGATAATTGCACTGTGATATCGTGAAACTCATCCTTTTTGTGCCAGCGAGAGAAAGAGAGGCGAAAGGGGGGTCTGGAGCTGGCACACTCGGGGCGAGGAACCTCGGTTTTATTAAAGTTCCTTGCACGTTGGTTGCCTTACTTTTATGCTGCCGTTTCACGAGGCGAAAACTTGCCCTGTAAGTCGATAAACTTCCCGGTAACTAACCGACATTTCAGATTTCCACGTGCTATGCCCCGCGTCGACGACGGGGCCACGTTTACGAGTCTTTCGCATGGAGTTTCCAACTCGTAAGGGAAGGATTTCTATACGGTCGTGGATTAATATCAGCCTCGAAGCTTTGTTTCTTTCGTGTAAAGGGCAAACGTGTATCTTATCTCGCAATTTCTTGAAAAGAAATCTCTTCGACAAATTCGTTGCGCTTCGAGGCGCTCGCTGTTTGTCGCCTTGATTAACGATTATTCGCAGAATCGCCAGTTTGCTTCTGAAAACGGTTTGTCTTTGTTTAACGAACAAACTTCGTAGTTTGTTTGTTTAACTTTTACCTCGTTAATTACTCGCGTTTTTAATCAGTGTAACTCGATTGAAACTGTTTGGTATTTTTTTTCCTCAGATTAACGTTTCGTAATAAAATTCAGTACCGACGAATTATCGAAACTCTTAGATATATTTACGAGTGTTTTGGTACAGTCCAGAGAATATTTAATCTATTATACGATCGTACAAAACGCTTTCTACGTTATATAAAATTAAATTCTACCCTTTTATTTATTTTGCTAATTATCAATAACATTCTTTTTCATATATATGTATATTACCTAGGGGAAAGAACGCTGAAATATTTTAATTGAAAGAACCGACTACTTTGTAAGTTTGTAACTTTGGAGCAAATGAATTAGCATGTCCAGGAACATATGCGCATCCCGGTTTCCAGGGGGTTTACGCTTAAATAATCGCTTGGGGTTGCAGAGACCAAATATTTAAAAATATATATTATGCATTGCGCGCTCAAATAGAATTCTTGCCTTGAGCTATTCGTTAATCGACGAAACAAATTATCACGTTTCCTTAATGTGATAAAAAGTTTCGTAAAATCGCAATTTTATCATTTACATAATCATATAAATAAACATTCCACAAACATCCAGTTAATTTTTGACCGACGAACTACATTTCCACTTCTTAATGAATTTTCATACTATTTAAAAAATAACTTATTATGGTCGATAGTATAATATAAGTAGATTTGGATATCTTCGTCGTTCGCTCGAGCTCGCTAACAAATCGCTGGAAACAATCTCTGGCCGTATTGGTTGCTCGCTAGCCGGCACAATCCTCACCCTCGGAATCCTACGATCACGGTGTAAGAAAGTCGTCAAACCGGAGACACCAGAAAATTTATCAAATTTCTGTCTCAGGCGTAACGATCCGGGGGCTCGAGGAGGGAGGCATAGCGAGAACAGACGTCGAAGCTAAGGGTTGGCGGTGGGGGTGGGTGCGCGAAAGGCGGACGGGCCGCTACATCCGCAAAGCTATTATAACCGCTCGAGCGAATCTCTATTAAAACGTGTTTACACTGGCTTAGGGGTTGACTCAGGCCGCCCCTCCTGGTCCTTGGTTTCAACCAACTCCGCTTCTTCGTGCCACCCCTGCCGAGACTCGCCTATGTACGCGCGTTCCTAACGCGAGCGTCGATGTGTGCGTGGCCAGGCCACGCGCCTACACCACAGCACGGTAATGCCTATCTAATTGTCGCGTGTATGAATAGTGAATCCCGGAGCACTCGAGGCTATGAGCTGGATCCAAGCTAACATAAGGGGAGAACCATATGAGCTAATCTATATTATGATAGCCCAAGCCGCGGGCATCTCCACCCCCAACTCCACCTCTGTCCTCCCCCCAAGGGCCTGGTCGTCGTGTGCTCCTTCAAGAGTCTGTCCATGACGGCGTGGCTGCTTTTCCACCCTAACGGTGGCTTTATTATTACCTAACCGCAGTGCCGCGCTCTCTGACGAGGTTACTTCGCCGCGCGGACTCCTCGCGCGCGCGCCAGCAGTCTCTCTTCAAATATGCAAGCCTGGCCGTTCCAATTGGCTCTACTTCGTTCGATAAGTAATCGTTTTCTAACGGGCTGATGGTGGATACGCCGGTGGTTGTTCGTTAGGGATCGGTTTTTAAGTTCGGTCGATCCTTTGCGCCGGATAACGAAATCGCGGCTCCGACGCGTTTGAGGTACGTGGTATGCGAAGCCGTGTGGTTTCAGGTTCCTGAGTGAAGCAAGTTACGCTAAAAAGGAGAGGTTGCCGGGCTTTTAGTCGCGAGGATGATTTTTTCAACAGTCCTTTCCCATCGTTTACTCGCGTCGTTTTTTCTCAAATACGTAAGAAACCTGGCCGAAGGGGAACGGACGATTGTTTGCTGACAGAGCTGGTGGATAGTCTTTAATATTTCATTCTTTGGATATTACGGATGCCCCGAGTGCTACTTACAGATCTGATTTGGAATTTGCTTTTTATCGATCGGAGCATATCCTTCCATCGAATATTATAAAGAATCTGTTACAAAGGTTACGATTTTCGGAACATCTTTTCGATATTTACGCGAAGACACCAATCCGTTGAAATCAGTGCAGCGTCATTAAAAATGATGTCATTGCCAGTTAAGCATCCCCTTAACGTTGTTTCTCTTGTCTTTACATTCGACAAAGGGTCTCGAAGTGTCGTAAGCTTCTGTTAATTTATCACGACGGAAGTGGAGGGTTGGAGTTGCTCGTAGTAATATCACCCCGCCCATCCATTTCTTACCACCGGAGTATCGTCTTCCCTCTTCCTTCCTTCGCGCTTCCGGTCGATGCAAGCATTCTATTTTATATACAAAAGACTTAATAGTGGTAAACGTTCAGAGGGTGATCGCTAATGTTCCGACTGCTATTAAGGCGTACAGACGCGCGACACGTGACCACCAGCGGCGAAAGAACGAAAGAATAGGACACGAAGATAAAATCTTACCGATACGCTAAAGGGATAAAATGTCGCGTTCAAGTAAGAGCGTTTTATGCGTCCGACAGCGAAACAAGATGAAATAGAAAAGTAAAGGATCAAATGTAATGGCATCGAGAATATGATATTTTATCCGCGGAAGGAATTTTTGCAACCTTGTCTTTCGCAAATGATTTGGTATCGTGAACCATCCATCTACCGAACTCGGAGAGCGATTTAAGTTTCTGCGATATCACGCTCTTCAATTTGGAAATAAAAACACGATAATTTTCTAACCCAATTCCTAGCGTTGACATACTTCTGAAATCGATGATGCGCAACACACAGATGTCCTACATGTGGAGAATTATTCCGCGAAAGAATCGATTCGTCAGCCAAAATTCAAGCACCATCCAAATTTTTGTTATAATTTATCAACTAGTTTATCAAGGATCTTGTAGCTAGCCGTTGAATTTCTCGATGAATTGCCTTCTTGAACCAGCACAAATTCGGAACAAATGGCACGTGACCGTGGAAAGTTTGTTCTGTCAGTGGATACGGTTAAGTCCAACATATTCAGGGGCGCGTAATCGGGTGGGCGTCGCGCAACGAAGGGGAAGTGTATGGCGGCATTTGGGAGCGTCGGGACGCCGCGCCGGACATCGCAATCTCAACGTCCCGCCCAGCCCTCTTCTTCTCTTACCACTCGACGTCTACCATTGTGATGGTAATATCCCCGGGTATAGCAGACGGGCTTCAGATTTATCGCATAGTCATTCCGGAATTAGCTTTTCTCTACACGATCATCTTCATCGAAAGCTATTGTCTCTCTTCTTTGCTACGTCGTAACGCGACCAACCTTCATTTATTATTCTTACGAATCCCTCCGGTTTATTTACGCTAATAAACGCGTGATATCGTGTCACGTGAATTCGTTCGAGGATATTTCGATCCCTCGTTTACACGGTTCACCGGCAATCGATTTCTGGCGTTATGTCAGGATTTCATAACGTCATCGACGCCAGATTTATTTTAATCGCGCGATTAATGTCGTATAATGAGATTTGTTTGAAAATGTAATCGGAATGATCAAGTGTCAATGAATGTAACACGATGCTATATTAAACTGTTAAATTATTGCTTCGTTGCTTCAAGGTGTAAATGGAGTTTAAAATTGATCAAGTTATCATTGAGTTTTAGAATAACTAACGACAAGATAAATAGAGATTTGTTTCATCCCTTAGTTATTGAAATTAGTAGGTAGCTTATTATTTACATTATCCCTATTTGCCAAATACGTGTTTCTCATAAACGAATAAAAGCATTCGTAGTCTACTAACGATTATGATCTTACAAATTATTCTATTCGTATCACTCGTTTGAAAATATTCATCTTCCACCAATCGCTACAACTACCTTCCACGTCTCTCTACCGTAACAATCGTTCCAACAACATACCGATGCACTGTAGGATAAAGGGGGCAGGTAGCAGTAGAGGGAAGGATGAGAGGCACGATAGACACGCTACAGATACCGGAAGGTAGGAGCCGAGGTTAGGTTGAGGGCGCCATTACGTCCGGCCACCCTTCGGTCCTCCACTTACCCCTAACGACGTTCCGGGCAAATAAAAGTTGATTTCTCTTCCCTCTCGCTTCTCTTGCTACAGCTCGCCGGCCCTCTTACCGTCCCACACCAACATCCAGTTGGCTGCCTAGGCATCTCTCTGTGTGTCTCGTCCCTCCATTTCGCCGCTTTATCTCTTTAGGTGCCTTCCGCCTCATCAGCCGGCACAGGCCGTTCCTTCAGAGATGCCTCTCTGCTCACCGTGTTACGCTCGACTCGTGCCATTCGATACAAAAATCTTCGTTTTCTACCAAACCAATCTTTCTGCCGTTAATTGGTTGGATGTTAGAAATCGCTTTCTTAAAAATCCGAATATTCTTGATTTTGCTATTTTTTCCCTCTTCTCGTCTCGATGAAATATATTCCTAACGACAGAAGCAATGTTCCGATCTTGAACGGTGATAATTTCTTCCGTTAACATACACGTTTCCTTGATTTTGCTCCAAGATCGAGTCTTAATAACTACGCGGCACGTGTCACTGAGCATTCGATGAGTGCGACGAAGCAGTAGGGGTTGTTGGGGTGGCATCGATACTCGAGGGTGTCCTGTAGACACTTTCTGTTACGTAATATTTTGCCGTCTACTTTATTATGTAATACCTTTGACTATTAACGGCACAATTTCACCTAAAAGCTTCTGCCTGAGCAATAGTATCTGTATTACTGAATCAATAGTAATTAAACGTTAACATTTATAAACAGTAATAAATATGAATGGATAATATAATGGAAAATTGAAAATAACGACAGTTTATTTTATGAACTAATTCATGGAATCATGGAGAAAAATACAAAATTATTTGTATAGAGAGAAAATATGAGGAAATATATAACGGAGATTCACGTTGATACGATTTTAATGTAAACCGGAAGAATGCTGGTAGAATTAAATTGTGCGGATTCGATAGAAGTAGGGGAGCTCGGTTTACGAGTCAGTGAAGTTCGATAGCAAGAATCATGCCTCGGTTGAATACACTGTTCAATGACGCAAACCAAATCCACCGACCAGGCTCATTGATTTTATTGACGCGTAAAGGTTTATTTCCAACGAAAAGCCGTGACGCATCGATGCATATGGTCATGTACGAAAGAAATATTGGGAAATCATCGTTACCAGGACTGAAATTTTAACTATATGATTATACACGGCATCTATAATATACAATCTCGTTATACACCATATAAATTGTTTCACATAATTGATAGAATTATTATGTTATACAAATTATAGAACTTTTGTCTAGTAGAGAGGGTAGAGAATTATAGAACTTTTGTAAAGTAAAGTAAAGGTGTAAAATGATTTACATGCTTGCTTCTCTAGTTAATGTCACTGCCGACAAAACTTCGATCACTCGTAATCAAACAATCTGCCCTCACTCCCTATCCGTATCGTATCAATTTCAATATGAAAATTCAATGGACCATCAGGGTACGGTATAGAACCACCTTCAATCGAGTTAATTCAATAAAGACGGCCGCGGCATGCCGCTTTCGATCTAACGAAAAACGTTCTCCAGCGTTTTATCCAGCGCGATCGGAATTGAGGGGGCGGTGGCGGCACGTGACGCGTTGCGGAGGGTGTCTAACAGAATTATAAATTCAGCAGCGGCCAGTGAGCGCACCTGAGTCTATTTCGTGGCGTTCGGCTAGATTTCCCACTTCTATCGCGGCACCATTGTGTTTCGTGCGAGTTCGGACCACTAATTGCCATCCTAATAATTGTCACGGGCCGCATGCGGTATCCGGCGTCCAGCAGCGTTCACAGCTCTTGCATCACTGTTTCCGCTTGTAAATGATGACCACCGGCCGCTATCCAATCTACGCTTATCGCGCGAAACCACATGATATCCGAAGATTTCTCGCGCGCCTGGGATCTGCCTTTGTGCGAGTACAAATCATTTCTGACGGTACATTGCGCGCTGACTGGTTTACTACTGCGACAGTTTTGCAACCACGAATCCAGGAAAGAGTATTGATTTGTATTTTCAGTAGCTAATGCATTGTTTCAGGATTGATGCTTTCGGTTTTTAATTGTTTCATAGTAGAGATTTCTGTATTGAAAGTGAAACGAAATGATTATCGATGTATCGTCTGTAGTCATATTAGTTATTACATCCTTTGATTCAGTTCATACATATTAATAGCATCTTATACTTATCGTCGATAGCGTAAAGTAATAAATTGAATTAAAAAATTCCAGTGCACGAAGGGTTCATATTGCAGGAAAATAAAATAATTAAGTGTAATGCTGAAACTTATTTCGCACGAATTGTATTTTTTGTGATGAAAGATCACTGTACGATTGCACGTTACGTCTAAAAAATTAATATCTTATATTTGTCGTTTGATTTCTTTTCAACTTTATAATAACACTTAACTAACGCAAGGAACGTTGAAAGTTTAAAGAGCGATAGTATTAAAAGTAAAAACATAATAATCTTTTTCGATATATAATGACGATAATGAGTAAGTGATAAAAAATTTATTCAACGAATATTTGTATCTTAAATATTATCTAATTATTACCTGGTTGTCTTCCATACGTTCCTACATCATTTATATACTTTTATTACATGATATATAGATTCAGCAATTGTCCCTTCCAATTAAATACTGAATAATTAACAGTATTTGATAAATTGTCAGTACTTTTAAATTTTCATTATTTCGAATTATTAAACATTATTAATGTACTTGACTGTGGCTAATATAAATCAAATGAATACATGTTTCGCGCGCTTATCGCGATTGACTTTTGTTTGAATCGATTCAACCAGTTTAATGGCGTTCTGACGCGTGAGTGTTACCGGTATATTTCTTTCCGAAATTGTTGCATATTTAAGAGTAAGTGTTATAAAAATCGGCATAATGTCCCCAGTACGTAATGATATGGAGTGTTTTGTGCGTGTTATCTTATCTACATAATTATAACGCAGAATAAAGGACCGATCGGCGCGTGGATATATTGCACAAGAACAGGTTATTTTTTGTCTTCCATTGAGTTTCGGGTAAGTGAATACTTTTAATGTTTAATGCATTTTAAATCGATTATTATTACAATTCGTTCTACTGTTGGTATTTGCGAATATATATATTTATGAATGCGACTGGTTATATTGTAAATTACATAACCTCCAAATCATTATTGACATATCTATTGAATTTGTGCTATGAATCTTCGATGAAAGCATGCACGTTATGTATGTACGTGTTAACATTTTATATAACAGAAATTTAATTATATTATTCATGTCACGATTATACATCTACACTGTATGTTATAATTTACATAATTTAGTCGCGATAAAGTGATAAGACAAGTAGTGATAATCGCTAAATATATTATTGATAATATTTTATTTGAGATACTATGTCAGTTTTATCAATTTTATTCGTTATATTTACATTAATTATTGATTTCTTTACAAATGTCGAATTTAATAGTGGCCACCTTGCCACAAAGATTACATAGGCTTATTCGTAATTAATTGTAACTTCCTCCAGAGTGCTTGCTAGCATTAATAGGTACAGGTTTTGCGACCCTGGGGGTCCCGGACAAAAGAAGTCGGTATTTTAAAAAATTCCAAAGTGGTGTAATTTACGATCACCGCTCCAATAAACAATCAGCCATGTTAATCTCTTGCTCAACGTTTGATCTAACCAGTATGCCAAGGAAACAGCTTAATTACACAGCTGTATCGGTGTCTACTCCCTCTATCGTATTTTCGGTGCAGTTACCAGCTTACCGTCGACACGTATGAAAATTCTCGGTCATCGAGAATTGAGATTGAACGGTGGCAATCCGGCATGGAATACCCCGGTGGTGTTTAGATATATGCTATCCTCGAGTATCTCGCACGCGTCAGGTCGTATCCTTCGCTACGCTCGTATTATCGAGATTGGCCTCGCCTCCTTCCCTACTCTCCTCTCGCTCCCTCGAACGTCCCAGCCGTTTCGTTCCCGTCTCGGCGTTTCTCTCCGCGGCTCTCGAGCCCCAATCACACCGGCAGCCGCTAAGTGCGATCCATTACGCGTAATGGAATGTGCCAATTATAACATTTGCTGAATAATTGGCGGACGCTTGGCTGCGCCTGCCGATGCCTACAGTCCGCCGCATCGTACAGGATATAATACATATGTATGCGTACGTGTTTATACAGGATGCTTCCGGTTTTAAGTTGCAAATTGTTCGTAGTATGGTTCCGCAAAAAGTTGGAAGGAGAAGGGTGGGTCGGTATTTTAGAAATGATAAGTTAGAACTCAGCGATGAATTGGGAGGTTAATAGAGGTGGATTACGACGTATAAAAGAGACAATGAAAAGTGGGAGTGGCGAATTGTAAAGTAGATCATGTTGTAAAATGTGGTGTTTGGTGACGTTCATGAAAAAAAGTAATTAGTTACCGAACATACTTGTTTCTGTTAATCTTCGTTTTTAGGAACATTTTCAGGAGCATTTCATTATTTTATTTAATGAATTTTTCGTTCCTACATGAAAGTAGGATTACTGTTACATATAACGTCCAATATCGAGCTTTATACGAGCCATTCGTTCGATACAGCCAAATTACGAATTGGCCGGCTATATTTGTCGAAAAAATTTGGCGAACTTTTTTTCCTTGGGTTATTAATTTTTTAACTCATTCCATTTGAAATAGGTAAATAGAGCGTTAGCATTTTGCTATAGAACTTGGTGTAACATTTAATACACGCTATGTATAGGGTGTTTTGTAACAAACGGTACAATTGTTAGGTATACGGCTAAATTTATTTTACAGAATAGAAATTTTTCTCCCTTTACACGTTATAAAAATGAACTTTGTCGAAATCGATATACACTTGCTTTCGCCGAAAAAAAATATTTGTGTATATACATATATATATATACACATGTAATGTGGTACGAGTATTAAGAAATGTAAATTTTCATAAGATGTATCTATATTAATATTTATTTCATACGATAATCGGATTTACGATAATCGATATAGAATTGGTTTCGTGGGAAACAGATTCGTAGACTAAAATTTCATCTCATATTCTTGATCTATCTATATGAAGATATCTATTCGATTCTATATGAATATTTCCGTGCGGGATACTCTTTTATTCGTTATAGTAAACCACCCATTATGGCACACCCTGTATACCGATTCGAGACGGGGGGATGCGTAAAAACGTTTGCTGACGTGTACGCAAACTATAACCGAGTTATGCAGCCTGCATTTTTCCATCAGCTATCCGGCGCTGATCAAAGTGCTCCGCGCACCCGTATAAAACGGTAGTAATACGTCAAGTATAAAATGTTGTTTACGGAATGAGTTATCCATGAGAGTTTAAATCAAAACTTATGAAAGGTTTTACTTCGATTTTGTTACGCACCGGCGCTTTTTATACCGGCCAGCCATTTTTGTTGCGTTACAACGCGATACGTTGTATAATTAGGAATAATTTTTGTATCGCTTCTTATTTCATATTTTTTCCTCTTTAATTCAATTTGAATGGACTTTAATTTTGCTTCGCAACAACGCGAGCTACCTAACGAAACGACGAATTTTATACGAATTACGCGTTTACGTTTTTACTGATTTGTTATCATTGCACCGATCTCGCGGTAATTTAGTTCCGATACCGCGTCCTAGAAGCTGAACAGTTGATAGCAATTGTTCCATTAACAACAAACATACACGCGTGAAATATACAATTACAGTGGAAACAATCTAAAAAGATTCTCTGCTGTGAACGATAAAAGCGTCTTTACTGTTTTATCCAAAACACGGCAATTCCAGTGCAATTGCCAAGCAGAATAAACGTTAGGCGAATTCCTCGTCGTCGCATTAAGCGAGACGCTAAAACGGATCCTGCGAGACTCGATTAACGAGCGAACCGCACGCTGAAAGCTTAACCGCGGCGAATCCTTTTTCGTCCTCGCGAACCGGCGCGGCGGGCTGCGATCAAAGTGTAACGAGCTTCAGCATCGAATATATCGAGGGCAGGTTTCGCGAGCGAGCGAGCTTCCAGAGTTCCCACGTATCCTGCATTAAAGAAGAGAAGGAGGGATGTAGAAAAAAATTGGAAAAAAAGAAAGGAAAAAAGAGGAGAGAGAAAAAAGTAGGAAAAAAAGGGGGGAAAATATTCGGCGGAGTCGACTGCGGTAATCGCGTTACGGAAGCAGCATTTTAGCATCGAGGCATCATTGGCGATTCACGATGATCAAAGTGCAGAATGTCGGTGACACCGGTGGATGGTTCGGCCGAGGGATGAGGACAGATAGAAAGGGGTGAGGGGGCTCGTTGGAAACCACGTTAGTGCGCGTGTTTTCGCGCGATCCAATCCGCGGCAAATTTACCAACCGAGGAAAACCTCGTTAACTTCGAGCCGGCGGTACTGGCTTCATCCAGTTCCGTTTCCGCTTTCTCGGGGTAAAGGCTATGTCGGTGGTATTGCAACCACGTGCCTATGGAAAAAAAAAAAAAAAAAAGGAAAGAAAAAACCAAACCGTGCAATCCAATTTTACGGACGACCATTTCGCTTTTTCTTCTTTCCCTTTGGCTCGATGACGCTTTAGGATTCATTTCCAGCGCGACGATGCGGATGGAACAAGTCTCTTCGAAACACGTTGGCACGTACACGTTATCTGGAAATAATTAAAACGAGTATTTAGGAGATCTTGTAATGGTAGCTCTATTTTGAAATCTTTAAGAAAGGACTTTAAATCAAGGAAAAAAAATGAAAATTACCGTTTTTTTCTTGTGCAGGTAGATGTTTATTTAGGCATACATATTCGTACACGAAAGCGAACACAAACGTAGTTGAAATAGATTCAAAGTGCAACGTGTGTCCACCCGTGTCTTGTACGTCTTCGCGAAAACTTAGGAACCGTCTGTATAGGAAATACGCCGATTCGATATCCCGATAGGAAGAAGAACGAAGGAGAACAGACGGGAAGTGGATTTGAAAATTGAAAATCATTGCGGCCGCTGATCCCCTTAGCTCCGCCAGACAACCACGATAAATTCTCCTCCCGCCCTCGTGCCGTGGCCTTACTCTTTATAAGGCGTTACACCGGAGATCCAGGCGGTCGTTTCTTCGTTCGCCTTCTACGCCCTCGCCCTTTGTCCGGCGCAACTTTCACCCTTCGCTTCGGTAAAATATATACGATACCCTGTCCCGAAATTACACGCGCAGCCCTTTTATTCTCGATACACTTTGCGGCGCTTGAATTTTAAAGAATTTTCATCTACGTTGGCGATACGCCATCGTATATCAACGAGAACGAAGAAATATCGTGTGCACGTAGATATTATGTAATAGATTGGTATCGGTAATGTACGCAATAGTTGCTGATTTATTTTTTTTACGCAAGTGTAGCAAAATCGTGTTAAGAAATTGTTAGGTGGACAACACAAGGCTGGACAATGATTTGAATATGAAACATTAAAAATCCTCGAAGTATTAAGCCTCGGTAATTGTAAATTGATAGATTGTATTTGAAGAACCCAAGAAATTGCAACGGGGATAGTAATCGTCAGCTCGCGTAAAACTCAGCCTCTAAAACGAAGGTTGTATTTTCTTGGGGCACAAAAGCGATTGTTTTATTTTGACGAGCGCGAACCCCCCCGTAAAGTATCCTCATTTCCCTGTATAAAGTGATTCGATTACAACGCCCTCCCCTCTACCGTTGTAATGCCGCTTTTATACAAAATCGCAATTCATAATTCAGCAAGAAATTGCCGTTCGATTTTCCGGAAAAACGATTTTCTCGTCGAAAATGGAAACACGGTAAATACGAGAGAGAATAATACTTGCAAGCAATTTTTTATTTAAATTAACGAAGCGGCATAAAGCGCCACCTATTCGCTCTTCTTTCTTTTTTTAACGCGAAATTTCTGTAACGATCGTTTATTTTTCGTTGCTCTTCTCTAGGCATAAAATTTATCCTTTTAATATGTATTACGCAATATCTAATAGTACGAAATATACAAAATTAAATGGTTCTCAAGCGAGAGAGAAGTACCGGCAAGAATTTAATCGGGTTTCTATAGTTCAAAATTCAATTGTCTCGTTTTCGATGTTACCAAATTGCTGCTAATTGAAAACCTGTAACGAACGTTCTTTTAGAATTTCCAATTGTCATCGTACGTTCGCGATCAAGAGGTACTTGGTTTCGTCCAACGCAAACTGAACATAGCGTCCCATCAAGCTCGATTAACCGCTCGAAACGCGAGCATCGTGAAGCATTCCTTTCAAGCCCCGACGATAATCCCCTCGATAAACAATCGCGTAGGTTGGATCGGTGCGTTGGCCACAAAGTGGCCTCATTTTTTCCTAATTCCATGATCTGTAGGCCATAGAGGGTCGGTTAGCCGACGTGGTGCAGCAAGGAGGAGCAGAGACAGACGCTTCTCCCCCGCCGGCTGGTAGGTCGTAGAGCGTGCTCTCGAACGGCTTTGACATGCAAATTGTCTGACAATGAATTTCGTAAAACCTTTTACCACGGAGTACGCTCTCGAAAGCACCGGCAGCTCGGTTGAAAACGTTGTTTCGCGAGCACATCCCCTTCCTACGCAGACGAGCCTAGCTCCTCTTCCAGTTAGGGAAGAAGATACCAGACGACGTTGACCGTATTAATCACTGTCTACCGACATCAGGCCACCACGCCAGTTCGACCTCCGCGATTCTGCCAGGATCCTTCCGATGCTTCTATAAAATCAGTTACCACGTCCTGATTCGCAAGTTGATCGTGTAACGCCCTTCTCTGGATCGTGATTAATATAAACGTCGTGGCTGGAATAATTGGCGTCGAAACGCCGAACTCAGACGTGACAAGATTGCGAGGGATAAAGACTGTAACGGGAAGAAATTGAGTACCGCGAAACGCTTCCACAGGAACTCGTTATCGCGATTGGGAGATTCCCTCGTACGGGATTTTACGGGACGCAAGTTGAATTAGAAGACACGCTATTTTAATCCGATTTGGATGTCGAGGATGGAGGATGGTCGTTTCGTTGTAAATCGTACAGCGTAGATATGCGTTTGAATGACGATGGTTGGGTTTTCAAAATTTTTAGAACATATACATTTCGAATCATAATTTTATACAAGAGGAAGAAACGAATTCGCAGAGCTATCGAAAGCAGACACCGAAGTAATTTCGTACAGAAATGACTCGTGTACTTAGCGTGTGTTTTTTTTTCTCTCATATAAAAATCCAACAATCGAGTAAGCGTCTCTCTTCTGTTCATTGTAATTTTTTCATATTCAAATTCTCGGAAGTTCTCCATTCCCGAAGCTCTCAGCGTAAAATCATATTTGATTTTAAACAAATACGCAGGATTCCAGGAAAATTGTAAAACATAACTGGTTGAAGATCTGGTTGAGATCCAGCAAGCTTAACGTAGACGATAATATCGATTTGTCGTATATAGTATTATCGTTCGATCCGAAATAAGAGAAACAGGAGAATTATGTACTTAGAAAATTGATTGTGCGAGCCGCGTTTAAAGTTACGATAGAAGGAGCTAGAGGTAGAGGATCAATCGGATCTTCCTTCGACTATATACGCCGATAGGGGTGGTAGTAGTGGCTCGTTGAATCCCAGCTAGCCACGTAATGGGTATCGAGAGACATTGTTAAGCGTCGATCTCTTTCCCCAAAGTGACCTGGCGCCTCGCTTCTGCTCTCTTTTTCCATCTCTTTCTTCCTGCAATTCACGCGGAAACTCTCTCTTCCTCTTTTTCTCCGATTCTCTTATTTTCGATACTTTGCTTTTTGTTGCCATACTTGTTTTACGTTCGTCAATTTTCGTCCTTGCTATCCCATTTATTTTTCGCCACCCTTTCATTCTCCGTATCAAAATACATATATATCTTCTATGCACCGAGTACATCGAGATACATTTTAGAAACCTTTGATTTTTCTTTCCTATGTTATACAGTATTCGTCAATCGTGTAAAATCAAACTCTTTCTATCGCGACAACCTTCGTTAATCACTTTTTACGTAATTTCAGAAATTCATCGTCGAACGTATTCGTTACCCCCGTTAAACTTTTTAAACTTTTCCTGCATCCACGTTTTCCGTTAAAGCTTGTTTCAAGCTCGTTCCACCGTATCGTTTCCCGTTTTCTCGTGCTTCTTTTCATTCCCCTCCTTTTTCACCGCCGAGCGCGCCCCGTTCCTTACAATCAATTCACTCTTTTTCCCCGTGCAGCCTCTTTTCCTTCGCTTTTCTTAGCCGCTCGTTCGGTATTTCCCTCGCATACGCGTCTTTACGCCTGTTCCCTGGCTCGGTCCGCTATCAGTCTTCCAGCTCCGCGCCCTCCAGTCACCCACCCCGTTCATCCACCGCATCCGTATCCGGCGGAGCGGGTGCTGGAGTAAGGCAACGTCGGTGCACACGTTTTCCTACATAGATCGCGATGGAGCCCGCGGAGCCGGAGGATAGAGTAGCTTGAGGTAGATGGATGCCAAAGAGTGGGGAGGAATGGGGGATAAACCATGATGTCGTTGATTAATACGGTTTACCAGTAAGTGTAACGGAGTGTGCAGAATACGTCTGTACTCCCACCATCGGCAACGACCTCTTCTCCACCTCCACTTTCTTGCGAGTCGCTGCCACCACCACGCCACGGTTACGAGCAGAAGCAGAAGTTACTATCCTCCACCCTGCCGGAATCCGTTGAACCAACCCCCGAGCCACGTGCCGATCAATGGCGTCTTGTCTCTGGTTGGTCGAGCCAGGAACAACCCCCTCGTATCGTTTTATCCCTCTCCCTCTGGCTATCCTCTCTGTCCTCGTCCCACGAACAGTAACCATCTTCGTTCCTCTCGCGGCAATTCCTCTTTGCTTGTCTCTTTCCGTTCTGGACAGACCTTCCCCTCTTTCGCCTTGTTCCTTCGTTTCTTCTCTCTGTCCGGCTGTCTGTCTCTTTCCTCTCCGTCCCTCTATCGCATTAGTTTCTCTCGTTTTACCTGAAATAGATTCCGTTCGGTTCCTCTTTTTCTATGCCACGTAGGAGGTCTCCGTCCTCGTTTTCTGCCCCTCTTCTCCTTTCTTTCGGTGCGGACCTCGCTAGGGGAGGGTTGATCCCATAAGAGAGGGTGAGCTTTTCTTATGAGGAGCATTGATTGCCAACAACCCCTTCCTCATCCTCCCCGGCGGTATTTCTCTCGAACCGGTCCTCCTCTTTTATCCTTCCACCTCCCCCTCCCTACTGTGTCTCGCGTCATGGCACTTCGTCTCGGTTTTTAGAGGCGTGCTTTGTTTAAAAAACCCCCGTTCAGAGAATCGGCGGCACAACGTGGTTTCGAGCTGGGAAATTGTTCGATCTAAGACCCGATATAGCGCATCGGAATGCCGTTGTTTGCGGCCGGGCTCCTCTTCCAGGGATCAGTTTACCTCGCTAATGGAATTATTCGCGTTGCCTTCATTTTTCTACGGTTTCGGTGTTTAACGGTTCTCGAGTGGATCGATTAATTCGATCACGATCGATCATCGGTACGTTTATTTCGTTATCTCGTTGCCTACGGAGAGGAGAATTTTTATCGAGGACGAGGATGCATATTTTCTAAATACGTCGTTTCCAAATTTTTTTTACGCTGCCATTCTAATCAAATACGTAACTGTGAAATCTTCGATTTTATTCGATTTCTTTTCGACGTACTTTAAACATCGTCTCTTTGTAATATATTTCACTGTCGAGAGCGAAAGTCCATATCGCGGGTAATTTTATTCGAGTAAGAAACTCGTCTGTATGCCGAGGATCAAGTTGAACGTCTAACTTACCCTGTTTCAAACTGATTACGAATACATCGGCAGATGAATGTTGTCGATCAATCCCTTCCTTTGTACACCGCGTGTAATTCAACGCTCAATTGCTATTAGATGTTAGTACTCCAGTAAATCTCTCTGATAGGTTCACTATAGCCTTTGATCACTCAGTACCGAGTTGATTCTGGGATCCCTTAAGTGAACACCTGATCCTTCGCAGCGTACCACGTCGACTAGATCGTGAAAATTTTAGTTCGTTCGATCGAACGGATTATAAAGCTTCTAAGAATCTTCATTGATCGTCATTTATAAATGGAATTTTCCATCGAAACGCGATAACCGTTTCTTTCGAAGACTAATATCGACGAATTTTCATATTTTTCTTATTCTTAATATAGCGAATTTTGGTATATCCCTATGAGAAACAAAATAAAAGGAAATAGGAACGGTAAAAGGTATAAGCAATACGAACGGAATACCCTCTGTTAAAGTAAAGTTGGGAGAAATTTCGAAGATTCTGGAAAACAGATTGCCACGGGACAGGACAATTTATTTATTCGTTTATTTTGTCTTTATTAAACACACGTTTTATCACGAGAGAACATGTTTATTCGAATAATTCACTATAATTCAGTTCAAGCTACATGATAGTTGCTAGTTTGTAACATATTGTTTATTAGATTATCCTTGATTAGCACTGACGATTCACCGGGATTTAATATACAGGTCTCTACTAGTATCTACGTGTCTTTCGTCGTTATGTCGTTATACCACGCCTTCGTAATCCAAAAGAACGAACGTTGATCGTACTGTAACGCAATCGAAACGATTCTTAACTAATCACGAGCACGAATCGTAGAGACGATCAAAATGAACATAGCACGTGACTGTTTAGGGGACTGTCGTCTCTTATATCGTTATTTCCCGTGCATATATACACACCATTGGCTCGTATCTCTACGATGGATAGCACTCGTACAGCGATTTCACTCCCTTGACTTTCCTAAAATTATATCATTACGTCGATGGAAATTATTTTAAGACGTGTACGAATAGCCGTCGACTCGTGGCTAACGTGTCCATCTTTTAAAATCATAACGTGATTTTAGAGGATGCTCGTCATCCTTAATTTGATCGGAAATAACCGGAGATTTTCGACATTTCTTTTAACACTCGAGTTATCAAAGTGACGAAAACGATCAACTTATCATTTTTATCCATTTTATTTTATTACAAAAACAGCTTGAAATTGTTTTTCACTCTTCAAATACTTCGTTATTCAATCTATTACTTGATCCAATATCGTTATCCCTTTTTATAATGCAGAGAATTTCGTAATTAGAGCAAAGATTAAAGATTTCATCTTTCTTCTTGGATAATAAAAGGATTGGGAAAACGGCTGAAACTTTCACAGTTTGCCTTACCTGAAAAATTAATTCTCTCTAACGAACAGATTCAAAGTGTTCCGGACACTTTGTTATTTAAGGTGACGGACATCCTCGTATCTGTGCATTCGATTATCTTCGAATATATCGAGGAACGAGGCGGAGCTAGTTTCTTCTCGGCTTTCTTTTTTTCTCTTTTCGTTTCTTGTTAAGTGATAGAAACATTATCCGAGGCGCGTGCTTGTGTCGCGCGAGTAAAGCGGATATCCGTGTTACTCGGATAATACGGATATCCGTATTATTTGAATAATGCGATAGAGTAATCATATAATTCAAGAAAATTGTCATAGATTCGATTTAAGGGCGATAATAGAAATTATCCTATCACGGAATACAAATTAATTCGTGTTTCCTCCTCTCAGAGTCAAGAGAAGCACACTTTTTTAAATATATATTAGGAACGGAAAAGAAGTTAGAAAATTCTCAAACAAATATTATACGTAAAATAAAATCGCCGGATTGACCGATAATTAACTTTTCAATTGAGTATATAAGCAATGATATCTCATTTCGTGAAATCGCGAATTCTAAATGTTACGTTTATAACGATATTAAATATCTATGTTTTCTACTTACTTTGCAACTACGGAATTTCTTTGTCATCACAGTAATACGGATATCCATTTCGTTTACAAATCAAATTAGTTAAAAAATGATCGATAACGGATATTCGAACGTTCCTGCGCAGATCGAAACATTTGATTTCGCCTGTCAGACAATTAAGTATAGAGCGCATCAGGCACGTGTTGGTCCTTTGCGATCGACGATCCGTTCTCATATTTGAACCAGAAAAAAGAGTACTTAGTCGTACAGCGTCGGTGATCAATTCATCGTTCATAGTCTATTTATTGGCGACAGTCCACTGCAATTTGTGAATTATCTACAGATGGCCGTAAAAGTTCTCACGAGTGTTTTTCGATTTCGATAAAAGTAAAATTTGTCACGCGATCTTAGACTTTCGTTAATCATGCTTCTTTCGTTAAGGCAAAACTGCGTTCACGCGAGACAAGGGACGAAAAATTACGTTTGAAAGAATATATAAATCGTCTAATGATCGTGTCGTCTAACCGCGTGTATCCTAGTTTGATTTTTCGTTATCGTGGACGTAAATATTAATTAGTTACATTAGAATTATATCTTTTAATCTTTTCTATAACTAAACGAGAAACGAGGTAAAAGAAGTTTCGAAAGCTTCGGCTTTCATTGTACTTTCGTTTAATCTAGTTTCGGCAAATTTCGCTTCAAACAGATCATTCAGTTCTTTAAAGTCGTTTGATTATCAGCTTGTTTTCATCTTTCGATCGAACATCGAGTAACTTTCTAAAGGAACGACGTTTATATCGAAACGAATAAATTTCCCATTAAACAAATAGATGCGCAATCCCACGCAAGAAATCATCAGTTTTCAAACCTCGAGGCCTTTTCTTGAGAAATTCGCTAACCGTTCCCCTAATATCGTCATTCTTAAACGAAACCGAAGCGAAACCGTAAAAGAATAGGAGAAACGTGAACCAACGTCTTGAAACAAATACATGCCATGCCCAGTGTCAAGGGGCGACGAGCCCGTCAGGCGAGCGCTGCACGCGATCCTAGGGATCCTCTTTTGTGGTCGGCTGTATCTGGTGCACCATGCTCGGCAGATGATGATGATGGTGTTCAGGCCTCCTGGACAGCCCCAACAACGGCGGCAGCAACGGCAGGGGCAACGGCAACGGCAAACCTCCAGGAAAACCGGCCAGCCCACCGAGAAGCGCGGAAGCGGTCGAGTGTTCCTGAGCTTTTCTTCTTAACTCGGCCAGACTGCTGTTCCTGTGGAGATCCCCGGTTCCAGGCTTGCAGCAGCCACACAGGGAACCTGGCCATCCGGCCGGAGACCAGGACAACATGTCCTGCAAGCTTCCAGGTCGATGATCGCTCGAGGTCCAGAGCGACGGAGTCGTCGAGGTTAGCGATGTTGGCGCGCTACTGACCACCTTGTTACCAAAGAGTGGCGGAGAAAATTGCGCTGCCAAGTGCGGAGAAAAGAACAGAGACGTGGGTGGTTCGACTGGCCTGAATCCCGCCGCTAATCCTGGGCCGCTAGAATTTTAATTAGGAGACAATGTCGATTAATCGTTATCGGTCTATCGAGGGAATAAGAAAACTTTGTCGAACGAGTGACAATTTTTTGGGACAAAACGGAGCATGGAGAATTCTATCTTGGTATAGGTAGAGAGTGTTCGTAGAGTGAAAGGGGAATTTGGACCGAGCGATCGAGGCAAAATTTTTATCGGGAATATCGTTATCGAAAAATGGAATTTTTTGATGTATAAAATTTTGTCGAGCGAGCGGAGATTGCAACAGAGAATGATTAGAAAAACGAGATACGACTTCAAAGTTGTGGAAGTTAGTGGGAGGGGTGAGAGAAGCAAGGGTGGAAGAGGAAAGCAGAAGGGCTCACGAAAGCGCTAACCCGATTAGCACGCGCGATATTCCGCATCCTCCAACAGCCGGCGGAGGCTGCTTCGAGGCGCTGATGATTATCTCAAATATTAATCGCAAATATTGTTTAATTAATGTAACGTGCCTGAGGTGAAGCTCGAGACGGAACGCAAGAGTGACGGAAACACGGATACGATGAGTCTTCAAGGCGGAACGAGAGAGATGCTTAATTAGGCGAACGGAGACGAAGCGAAAATGGTAAACAGGGAGATACGATGATGGGTAAACGTGTACAAATAGACGGCGGAATCTGTAGAAAAAAAGGGAAAGTTAAGGAGAGTTAAAGTCGAGGTAGAGGGTTGTGGAAGGAGGATAAATAATTTTACGAAGATAAATAACGAAGAAAAAAGCATTCGAGGCTAATGAATAATAAATAATAGAAAATAATATAAAAATTTAGATATATGCTAAAAAGCATTAAATTGCATTGAATTTAATTTATTTCTATTACCTTTACGGGTTAAGAGATGAAATTTTATTAAAAGTTAACCAGATAAAATATAAAATAGGTGGATAAAATCGGTATGATCCATAGCACTCATAGCACCGAAATATCGAAATTTCTGCTTTTCAACAAAAATTTGAATTGCGTCCATGAAAGCGTTAAGATAGAATTTTCTATAAGCGTCAAACATCGTACCTGTCTATTCTACTTGGAAAGTGGACAGGCAAAGGACAGAATAAAGGATAAACGATGATACACGGATCATCGTTCAAAAATTGAAGCGATACTGAAAGTCTGTGCGCTAGGGCTAGTAGTGGATTTTGGTTGGTGGAAGATGATAGGAGTAGGAAACCGCAACGGGGTAGTAACGGAGGGTGGCGAAGGAGGCGAAAGCGACCGTAGAGGCGCAGAGAGGAAAGCTTGAACCGCGGTAAGCGCGATAATTGGCGGCAATTAGCTGCGTAGCCTAGCGTGCACTTACGTTACTTACGCTCGCTCGCTTCCCTTCCTTGCGTACACGCACTTTGTTTCTTGGTCTCTACGCGTCTAATCGGGATATCTACATGGTCTGTGCATACTCGCGCAGCTTCTACGATTACACTGCGTGCGTATTCTAAGCGCGAGATCCTCTTACCGGAGAAAGACACGATTACCGATCGCTGTTTGTCACAGAAAATCAACTAGATCGATAGCTCGACAATCGTCAAACTCGTTACAACTGTCATCTTCGACGTTAACATCCGGAATCTTTCTTTACAATATGTTTGCACCAGATATCAAGGCGGATATCAGAATGCATCGAATAGACCAGGATCGATACAGGTGCCAGAGTGGAAACCAATTTCACTCAAGATTTTGTTCTCAGCAAGTAATTTAAATCCCACGTTCCTAAGAGCGTTATTGTAAACAAGAGAGACGCGGGCTAAAAGAAGGACGAGAGAGAGATAGCCTGTTTCGAACGAGTCACTGTTCTGTGCCGGATCCGCCCCTATTCCGCGAGAATCGACTGCACATGGAACAGTCTCTCGGTGTTCTTGGGCTGGTTGGTAGGTAAGGAAGAACGCAGTAAAGCGTACACCCCTGCAGTCGAGAAGCTGCCGAGCCGCTGAATAAATGATGAGGATATATTTACGGCGAGCGGTTTTAAATAAATTACAACTGCGGAGACGGCGAAGGAGTATCTTCCTACCGTTTCAACCCTCCCCCTCTGAATCCCCTTGCTGTTTCCATCCGCGGTCTGTTCCACCATCTTGACTCGAGTCATCCCGCTACCAGTGTATTCCGTGTGTCTACGTTTCGGGTATTGTTCTTACCATTCCCGTCGATGCGAGAGGGGAGCTTTGTCTGGGATTATAAAGAGCCACCGTCGAATACTTACCGTCGTCGGCAAGAAATCGGCGAATCGCGTTTCTTTCACTCGAGCTTTCAGCCCTATATACGCGTATATACGTGGCTGTGTGCATGCAAGATCCGCAGGAATTGGTTATGGTTTCTTGGATTTATTTTCGTGGCTTTCTCGTTTTAGAACGACCGTGTAAATGCTGATTTTTGCATATCTGTCTCGCGTAAGAAGTAGTAATTCTTTGTCGAATAACGTGAAAATGGATTTCTCGCTTTCGAAACATTATCGCTTGGATTCCTTAATCCAGTATACTATTGTATCAAAAGTATTCTTAATTCGGAAATTTTATTTAAGGAAAAGCTTCGTCGAAAATGAATGAGATGGATACATGAATATTGATATTAACGGCAAACATTTAATATATTAGTAATATTAATCGCAAACGCTATTATTGATACTGACATTAATGCCATTGCTATAATGGCTTATCCTCTGCTTTCCAATAACATGATTTTCTCGAAATAGTATCGTTGCAATATTAATTCGATCAAGGAATCATTAATTCAACGATGATAATACAAAGAAATATTTACGTTAATGCACGCTATGAAACATGCAACTTATCACGAAATGCCTATGTTTACGACATTGTTATTTTTAGAACGATATAGAAGAATATTTTAAACCCGTGGGGTTTTTCGTTTGCTTCGTTGTTACATAATTCATAAATATAACATCTCTTTTGTCAGTAGAATGGTGGAACACAGTTGAAAATCCATTTTCATATTCCAGCTTGGTGTACGCGAATTTTTTTCGTTGAATATGTGTCGGGTAAGAAGTAGGTTTAAATTTCACTATTCTACGGGAATTTCTTTGGAATCCCTCTATTCTCGACAGAACGACCCATTTCTCCCCATTATCTACTTTCTTCAAAATTTTCCTTATTTCCAATTGCTCTTATTTTTCCGGAACAACGCACCTAAAGAACGTAACGGTATTAAACCCAATTCCTTTACTCGCGCTCGTCGCTGCCGATCTTTCGTATTCTCTATAAATCTCAACCTAATCCTCAGTCGACGACCCTGCGTGATCTTCGTCTACTACGTTTTAACCTCGACCAAGTCACCTACCATGCCGAAGAATCGTAAAACAGCGCTGCAGGGAACGGTCAGCTCCTAAATCGCGCGTATGCAACTCGTTCGGTTGTACGCGTTTGCGCGCTCGTCTCGGGGTCCCGTAGCGATTTAACGAGGCGACAATTATCGCGATTATACGAATGGCAGCGAGCATACTGGGACGAAAACGTGGCGCAGCATGAGGGTTGGGGGGCTGAAAGGGGGTCGGGTAGGAAGCGACGAGGAGTGGTTTAATGGCGCGTATCAAGCATCCGGTCGACGTGTTCAGCGGTGCTTGCAGCGTGGAACCACGACTGAGTTTCAGACGAGGGGAGAACGGGGCGGGGGTGCGCGGGGGCGGATGAAGAAAGAAGATATTTCCTAAAGACGTAAATACAAACGAAGCTAAAAGCTCACCTCTCGCCGGGTGGGCCGAGACCTCCCATGGTGCTAGGTGGTGGCGGTGGCGCCCTTATGGGGGTTGGCGGTGGCGTCGAGACGCCACCCAAGGACGGCTGACTCTGCTGAGGCCGCGGACTGACCGACGCGGAAGTCGTGCTGGGACTCCTCGATCCGCCAGCTCCATCTGGGCCGGCGTCCTCCGCGTCAGGGGCGCTGCTGCTTGTTGTTCCTTTTTAAGCAGAAAATACCAATTCTGAACGATGCTAGTTTCGCTTCTTAAACGCTGGAAGAAACTCGTCGAAACGACGGATCTCGAATTTTTTATCTATGCAATTACTAAAATTATCTCTCTCCGAAAGAAGAACGCGAAATTTATTACATCGATATTAATAGTAATGCGTTTGAAGTTGCCGTGTTCTTATTCACGATCGTACCTTCAGGGTCGTGTCCTGTGGGACTTGGACCTGCCGACGAAGACGTTGGCGGTGCCAGACCTGTCGTTTCCAATGTACCACCTCCCCCGTTACCTTCCCTTTTTCTCTGTTCCTCCTTCAAACGTTCGCTTTTCCTCCACTTTGCTCTACGATTTTGAAACCACACCTGGAATAATTTCCAATATTTTTTGATTAAACGATGATTAAACAAACGAACGAAGGTGTTTTAACGGATACTATCGCAGATTCTCCGTCGAGAATCCAGGAATTTTTCGTAATGACTTTAACCCACAAATATTCGACATCGAGATCGAACGATCGATTCAAAAGAAAAAAAAGAAGAAGAAGACACTTTGGCTAATTTACTGCTCGGCAATTGATTACGACGAAGGTGTAAATAGAGTAAAAGGTGTACGATACAGTGTAAAAGAAAAATAAAGAAAGAAAGATAAAAAGCAAACGAGAGTACGATGAGGAACGGCGCTGAAGGCGGCACTTAAGCTGCTTTATAGGGCTACACCTGGTGTGCGGATATGGAAGGATAATTGCATGTAGGGGGATGGCATTCGCGGCTGGACCAGAGGGGGTGTTGGGCCTCTTGCCCGCGTGCATGTTCAACGAGCCGACAGCAACCACAGCGGCCGAGTGTTTTTTAAAAAGCTCGAGTTCCGCTAACGAGCCTAACTTGACATAATACCAACTGAAATAGACTTTATTATACCCGGCGGTGCTCCGCCGCCTCGTGCTCTCGTTCGCTCCGTGTGTCGTTGCTTTCCGATTGCACCCTAACACCAACTTCTTCCGGAACGAGTTCCTACTTTGAACTTTCTGAAGCTGTTACGGTTGCGACAACGCGCAAGTTTAAGGTATCTAGCACACTGTAAATAGGCTTTACACATTGCGAAACAGACATTACAGTTACGATGATCTAAACGTCGCTTTTGGAAAATGTTTAGGATCGGAGAACGATCGTATATTAATCCATATCTTTCGATTAGTCGGTTCGCCTTCTTAGACATTCCAGGATCGATGAAATATCATCGCAAATTACTGAAAAAAATCCACCCGTTATTTCGCACGAAAATCTTCCACGAGAGTTAAGCGGATCGAAGAAAGTTTCGAAGAATCACGGCGCAAAAGTAACGAGAACTCATTAGCGGATTGGAATCGATAATAAAATAAAGTTCCGGGAAGTCAATTATATTGGCGCAAACGTAATTCTTCCTGCGACTTGCTTCTAAAAGACAAAACGCGTTATTAGAGATCGGTCGAGTACCGGGGAATGATTATCTTTTGTCCTGGAGCGAAAGTTTCACGGCGAGAGGAAGCTTGGAAAATGGTTTAATAAAATAAATACGATGAGCCAGCTTCGCGTTGCCTTCGAATTCGTACACGGGAAACGAGGACGGTGGATACCGGCTGACGGGGAAAGATATAATAATATCCTCAGGGTTGCGGGGGCGAGTAATAGCTGGGAACAAAGCCGCGGTTCCGTCGGGACTGCCAATCTCTCCTTCTTTGTCTTTCTATCGGATCGTTCCCGTTTTCTTTCCCTCTTCTCTCGCTTCGCGCATGTCCTCTTTTTTTCAATACGGATTTAATCCGAAAGACGTCGGTAATGGCGTCGACTCGTTTCCCTCCATGAAATAAACGCATTTAATCTTTCAACGCTTCTTACAGAAAAGTGTGATAGATCGATGGATCGACGAAACGTGCTTTAACGGTGGTTGATCGTTTCCATGATATCTTGCAAAGCTAAAGTAAACTGGTTACTGTTCTTCGTAATGTGTATAAAAAGGTTACGTTACGTTTAAATCGTCATTTAATTTGGAAAAATTGAATGAAATAATCGTCTGTTTCGCAAATCAATTACACAGGTTCTTGGTGAATGTATGCGAAACTCACGTGCCAAAGCCTCTTACTTCTCTATTATGTTTTCATTAAAAAAACGAAAGGTACATTTTTGCTTGCAAATTTATAAGCGCATTAGCACGGTATGTAATCCAATGGTAAAAGGCATCGCTGTTCTTCACCCCCGTGTATTTCATACGTTCCTTCTCCCGTTATCCCTTTGTTCTTCTTTATTTTTTAATCGCATCCCCTCCCCCTTTTTTATTGCTTTTAATCCAAACACGTCAGCAGTAGCATTGTTCCGCTCTGACCAAAGTCAAATGCGCTTAATCTTTTTGCCACTTGCTTTGCAAATCTGCTTTTAATTATTCTTTACATTTGGCCCCTTCCTTTTTCTCAAACAGGATAACGGTGTTTTAAAACTGTTGAAATGCGTAATCTTGTAGCGTTATCACTTTTATGAAATAATAATGATAAATAAATCTTTCCGGATATTTTTTGACCTTCTATCGGAATTTTCTATATCTGAATTTTTCTACGGTATCGTTCCACTATTATCCAAAGAAGAGTTCAATTTAACCGGACGACTCGATTATCCAACTTCCATTGCATACAGATCGAATTATATAGCTATAAGACGATCATCGTTCTTCCCATTTTCCATTTTTTTGAGTGTAAAATTCATCGTGGACGAGCGACGTACACAGTCGCGCGTAGTTAGGTGTGTCGGCTCGCGTCTCGTAGCGCCGTAATTCGCGTTGCACGCTTTGAAATTCAACCGGGCCAAAGAGCACGCGACTATGTAACGTTGACAGTGGTGGCCTCTCGTTCGTAGCGCATGCTCGGTTTTCTTTCCCTGGAGCGGCGGTGTGCGTGTAGCATAATTGTTGCGCACGATACACGGGGCGACGAACAAACGTCAGAGGTTGGTAACTACCTCGGACGATCCACTGACGGTGGTTCAGCCACCCCCGCGCTCGTTCTACCCCGCACGGGGTTCTAATTGGAGTAGGAGAAGAGGACCGGCGTTGCATAAACGCGCCTATTTGTCCATTATTTCAGATTCCCTTTGTCTTCCCTAATGAAACAATGAGTCTGCGCCGTAATTGCGTCATAGCCGTCCTGTCCCTACCTTCCTGCCATTGTGTACACCACTGCCTACCATGGCCTTCTCGTCTTATAATCCGAACAATGCAGCGGGATAATACCGTGCCCCTCTGCTGGACACACCACGCTGAAGGATTCTTTTACTAGACTCTCTGTTATCTCTCTCTCTCTCTCTCTCTCCATTCTTTTTCTTTTCCTAGCTTTCTTATTAGTCACTCATTCTTCCTGAACGACGTAGGATCGTTGTAGATTTGCATTTGTGGTTATCGTTGATATCTGGAGTTGGAAGCGATTCGATATGTCGGGTCCAGGGGTATCATTATCGGGGAACCTTCATATTCCAACAAATCGTCTTAATTACGAAGAAAAATGTTTGTCGTTCAACCGCGTTTAACGCTAGTTGAAAATATGGACCATTCTGGTTGTATCATTTCGATATAGATTCGTTCGTAAACCTTGTTAATTACTATTCAGAGCGCAATATCGGGGCGGGACATGAAAATGCGCAGTCTCTTGGGATTATTTCTTCTTCGTACGGTATCAATCCGGTGAATTGCGATTCTGCTGCTCTTATTTATTAATTCTTCGTCAGATTACATTCGACGTTAAAATCCCATCATCTTTGCTTCTCGTTACTTCGTTTAATCTTTATCGTTCGATGTTTTGCTCCCCGCAAATCCTGTTTATATTAAAAACCGCTATTCCAAGAGCATAATTGCATCGATTAATCATGTATCTCGTACAAAGCCTTATCGGTCTAGTAAAAATTAAATCGAATGCATTTCCGAATGCAATCGAATAGGAGATGGAAGATTTCAATATCAAATTGGGTAGTATACTGAACGATATTGGTTGCGCGATTTGTTATATGAATCGAGACGTTATCAACTTTTGAGTGGCTATGAAGGAAAAGATTCTTGACAGAATTATGAGCATGTTAATACGTAAAAAGGGGGGCGAATTAAAAATCTGACATCACCGATCGGATATCCTGCAGATGTTCCAACAGGATTTCAGCAGGGAATCGCTATTACTGGCGGGATTCTGTGTAGCGCGAATTACGCCGGTGCGAGTAAATATGGGCAGGAGGACGTAGCCAAGAGTACAAAGTAATCCCGGAGATTACCGGCTTACTCTGTCAGAAGATTACGTCAGGTCGAGGGTGTCAGCACCTCCCATGGGAGATGGGTGTACCCTAAAACTACCCTACATCTTGCGCCCTTTCTCTTACGCTGTGTGATCCACCGTCGCGCATCGAAACAATCGATCACATTGTGTCTCGCTTGACCGTCTGCTTTAGAATCTCCGACAGGGAATGCGTGAAATATATCGTGGTTTACCGTGAACAGATTTGTGGTAGATTACTGGCTTCTCGCGTCTTTCTATACTTTTGCAAGATACAATCGTTGTTCGTGATTCCAAATTTGACGTAGCATCGTTTCATATTATTTGCCGGTGTAAATTGCTTGGGTATTTACTTTATCGAATTGCGCTTTATGCACTTTCTCTTTTCTCAGAAATCGGCAAATATATTCAAAATTATTATAGGAACATTAAATTTGTCGTATGAAGCGGATGAAATTGAACGCATTTATTAAAGTGCATTCGCATTAGCATATGATTGTATATTTTGATAAATTAAAGGTCAATCGATTACAAATCCGCCCATCAAGCGACATTTTCGCCTTATTTTATTTCGCTCGTCGCTGTTCCATTTACCCATTTGACACCGTTTGAAATTGATTTCTTGGACTAAAAGCGAAAAAAACGTGCCACTCAAAATCATTAGAGACTCGCGTGCCCGAAATATATATCAAATGCTTTTAACAAAACGAGATACGAACATTTCAATTTATTCGGTATACGGGCTTAGTTTCCAAAATTTTCCAATTTGAATATTAAATTTTTCAGATTCTCCTTTTCATCGTGTTTCTTCTATTTTTCTAACCGAAAATTATTCGTTCGCTGCACTACTTACACACCGTATCTGTTTCTTCTTTAACGCATCCACTAAACTTGTCCAAATCTGTTTGTCACAAGAGTCACAACTTTCGCTTCGTATTCGTTCGTTTCATCGTACTAACCTGAACCCTGGCCTCGGTGAGGTTAATCTTCATCGCCAGATCCTCTCTCGTGAAGACATCCGGATAATGTGTCTGCGCAAACGCTGACTCCAGTTCCTCTAGTTGTTGAAGAGTGAACGTGGTTCTGTTCCTCCTTTGCTTTCGTCTCACGAAAGAATCCTCGCCGACTCCGTGCAAGGCTGGATGATACGCGGAGTAACTAGTGTCTGTAATATACGATCAAAATATCGCGATTAGACCTTCTTCTCCTTAACCTTCTTTTTATTTATATATGTAGGGGAGTTCTACTAGCGTTACGTAAAACAGTCGTAAAACATTTTAACAAACCCTCCATAAAAAAGCCCTCACCCTCTATCCAACGTTCCATCCGATCTGGCGTATACCGCAGGTTTGACAAAAATTCAAAAGCACCCTATCGCCTGGTGCATGATTTAACGCGCGATGGCTCGTTCGCGGGCCAATTACGAGGAACACACAGTTCGTTCGTTGCAAATCGGAAAAACGGGGGCTGGCCAAAGCACGCGCAGACAAAAGGACGAAGGGGGATGAAGAGAAACGATGGCGTTCAACGCTGCGCGTACGACCTGACAAATGGAACAGAGAAACGGGCACAGCGAAGCTACAGGGAGAAAGAGAGATGGTCCAATGGGGGTAAACGTTACGAAAGCCAGAGAACCGCTTATCAATGATGCAGGGCAATCAGCGCAATTAATTACCGCGGCGCTAAGCCGGAGCTTAGCGAAAAACACAAATTAATTTCCTAAGCTCATAAAAATTCATGCGGCTCGCTCGGCTGCCGAACACGACCAACCTACCCTCGCGAGTATCGACTGTTGTTCGCCCTAACGATGCACGCATGTGCATCCACCTGCAAGATCGCGTTCAATTTTCGATTTTCACCGTGATTATGGTTTTGCTTTTACGGTTCAGATATGGTGGGTCGTTTTATCGGGTCCATCAGGCATCCTTTGGAATGGCTTGGGATGGTTTTGAAGCATAGCAGTATGCTGGTTTGTTATCTGCTGTTTTCTTCTGTTCTTTCTTCCGTTTCGAGGACACGTTAATACGTCATTTTCTACTTATCGTCGGAATCGTATCTCATGCCGAGTGATAAATTTTGTAATCCTCGTGATGATACGTTCTAAACACATACTACCAGAGTACAAAGCATAGTGTACCGGATAAATAAAATAAAATAAAGAGAAAAATAGACAGCAAGATTTGTAGTAAAGTTTCCTAACAACGATCTGACATATGCTTTCACCGCTACGACGATTCGATAATTCCGCGCTTCGAGCAAGCTTTAACACATAGGTATGCGTACACTTCGTTCTAAAATTTCACATAGATTTCACGCTAATTGACGCCGAACATTCCTAATTGGATTTCCTCGAGGCGTTCGGTGACGTTCGTTTCCGTGAGCGTTTTTCGCATGGTTAAATTTAAAACCGGGTCCGGCTCATAGGGAACGCGAGAATTCAGGAATTCGATTGCGTCGGCACGTCTGTTCTGTTTGCAACAAGTCATCCATACCGGAAACCAACTTTCATAACTACCATGGAACAATTATACCGTTGAGCAAACTCGTACCGTGTCATTGGCAATAGTCTGCCGCCCCTGCAAAATTAATGTGTTCGTTCACGAGGATTTTCGCGTGCAGTATGTATGACTTTGCAATTGAATTTCCCGCGATCGATGTCCTGTCCTCGCGTTTAATAACAGCCTTCTCGTCGCGGGAAATTGTCCAACCCCCAACCCCTTCCTGCTTCCATCGAATACGTTCCCTCTAATCGTCGCGACTCGTTTATTAAACGATAGCGTCAATTTCGTCGTGTATTATTTACGCGCAAACATCTTGGTTTAAACGCGGTTAATAATCGACAACAATAACGGGACAACACTCAACGAACGATATCACGAAATAACGAAACGATATAACGAAATTCAAAGATCGAAGAAGAGACGTTTCGTACGCAAGCGTCGGTGTTGAGACGATTCGAGAGAAATCGCGAATAGAAGAGAGGTAAGAAAGCAAGAATCGAAGCTCGTCGGTTGGCTAAATAAATTTATCGGTGGCCGAAACTGAAATCCACTCAAGATCTTAGATTAGACTCGTGAGCGGGGACGAAGTCTGGATCCAGACAACTCGCACAACTCATCGAGACTCCTGGCTTGATCCAATTTATTAACGTACCCGACAACCGTGCGCGCAAGGAAGGTCCCGCTGACTTTTGTACACGTTTCCTTTTCCAGCGACACACGTCGCCACGAGAAGGGTCATAGTTTTGTCTGGCCGCCGAGGGAAAAACAATAGAGGGATTAATTTCTTCTTGCCAGGAAGCAGACGCGGAAAGCTCGCACGTGTCCCGCCGACGCGCTACGTGCGCCTTTAAAACACTTTGTCCTCTTCGCTCAGGACCGTCCTTGATTTGCTTCCGCTCGAAATGCGTGTCTGGATTAACCCTTTCAGTACCGATGGGACAGGTACCGAACTCTAAATGTCGGGAATCATGTTTTTGTCGTTTTACTGGTTCTGTGTTTCTGGCGTGTGATTCGTTCGAAGAGTCGTTCTTGTAATCATGAGAATGGGATTAAATTGAAATTGCCGTTATATAAAGATTTCGTTTGGATTCTCCGTTTTTCGTCATACTCTATTCTAATCGAAAAATAAAATAAAACGCGACGAAGAAAAGCGAAGAAAAATGATAAAAACGATTATCACGTTTACCTCTGTCTGAAATTCGTTGCAGAACGAGCGGAGTGGATGGGTTGGAAGGTTTGGTGGAAAAACTAGATACAGAACGAAATCTAATGACACCCCGACCGTTACTAATGACGGTAACGAGCTAGTTAGATGTTAGAGCGAATGTCGGTGGGTTCGGACCCTGCGCCGAGTGAACCCACTTACCGACTTATCACGTAGTTACCTAATCTGTTTATCCCAACGGGGGGTGATGAGGGGGGGCAGCGACCAGGGGAGTTGGAAGGGTGCACGAACGTCCCTGAGGACACTCTACCCCTGCGCCCCTTCTACCATCCAGCAGGCATCGTTTAGGTATAGACACACACGTGCTGTCGAAATTACGTGTTTTAGGTTGTACAAGATGCGCAGACGATAGTGATTTTCAGCAGCAGCGTGGTGGATTAGTGGACATTCTCAAATGGAAAAGCTGAAAGGGATGCTCGGAATGTTTGTCAATTCGATCGTTCAGCTAGCAAGCGGAGTGTGAGATGTTTCGGGCCTCTGGTCCCAGAGTCCTTCGTATTTGTTATCAACGAAGACGAGATTTTTGTTCTAAATTCGATTATAAATCGAGTCGTATTTTTAGAGTAAAAACTATAACTACGCGAGTAACTAATTACTTAAACAAACCACGTAACGCAAATTTTCCAATAAGAAAATTCTAAGAAACGATTATAACATTTCGGCTTGGATTAAATTCCTACCTGAAAATAAAATTTCTACGATTTTCGCAATCATCAACAGGCAAAAGAATAAAGTTTCGGCAACGCTTTAAGAAATTCTTCGTGTTTTTCGTCGCGTTCTAATCAACGGTAAACGCGCGTACGAATTTCACTTAATTTTAAGTGGAGTTACGGGGAGCGCCTGCGATAAAGGGAATGATAAATGCGCATTAAAAACATAATTTCACTTTGCGCCAGGGAAATCAATATTTTATTTAAACTATATTTCGGGCCTAGATGGAAGGGCACTTATACACGTCCCTGAGGATATCGTATCTCTCTCCCCTCTTCACCTACGGTCCCCATTCGATTATCTACCACATGTATCTCATTGAGGTTTATAATATGCAATAAAGTGAGCATACACATCGTGGCTCGATGAACCATGTTCAGACAGATGAAAAAAAAAAAAAAAAAAGAGGAAGAATAAAGAATCGACTTTTCTCGTTGCACTTTTGATTGTTTAACGAATTAAATTTGTTAAATTAGGAGAAAATATCAAATAAAATGAACATGGTAGAAATTTTATTTTCGTTCAGAGTATCGCTGAAAGTATGAAATTCATCGCGCTATGGAACGATAATTTTCATAAATAACACGATCGAATCCGCAGAATTGTAAAAATAGGAATACAAAATTTAGCTGGCACAAAGGAAAATGCGATCAAATTTGATAGTGCGAGATTCAATTTTAAAACGTCATATAAAATTCATCGCGTAAAATCGCTGAGAATGGCGCTTCCCGTCAAAATTCGATCGCGTTTTTCCAACGCGCGAAGCGCCAAAGAAACCCAATGTTTCGACCCCGTGACATTCCACCAAAATGATATATATCTACAAACGGGAGTTAACGTACGCGACAGAAACGAGATTCGACTTGGAAAGCGATCGGTGAATAGGCAAACTGGCGTCGAAGTTCCAAAGAGCGACTCGGCACTGCCGTCGGGACGCGGTTTAGCCGGAAGTTGCTCCGAAGTGCAAATTAAGTTTAGCGGCCGTCCAGTTTGTAGCGTCCACTTTGCGTAACTCGGTCTAGTCGGTAATGTAACTTCATCGATGTGTTCCGCCAGAGCAAGTGCCGGTACAATCAATCTCCCTTTTCTCTCTTCCTCTCCCTTTTCCTTTCCAACGTCCATCCACCTTGCTGCACGATTTTCTTTAATTACATCGCGATCATCGCCTTTTCCTTAATTCTTTTAACGTCGCTATCGGGAATATTTTTATACGTTTGACAGACGCTAGATCGGAATGTTCATGGAATACCGTTTCTTCGAACGGACCTTCAAAATTAGGCCCAGAACTAAAAAATGCTTAGAACAGAGTTATCAGGATTTCTTCGTTCGCATCCCATAATAAATAATCATTAGGGATTTACATTAAATTTCTTACTAATGCTTAAACCTTTGATGGACGGTTCCATCGTCGTTTATAATTCTTGTTATGTCGAGGGTGATTTGAGAAATTGAATCGACGTTTCTCCATGACATAGCTCGCTTTAAAATCCACCCTCGCAACGGCTAGAGTGAAATCGAGGAAGAATAGCAAGGGGGAAAATAGATGAAGAAATGTAAGATTATGGGCGGAATCAAATTTTTCTTACGGGGGTAAATCGGAACAAAACAGTACTCTGGGGGATCGAGTCGCCGGAAGGCACGAGGTATATCGATAGTATTTGCCAACTTAATTATTATGTTTCGCGATATTTTAGGGAATGCAATTTATTATTTTTATACCCTGTATTAGACTATAATTCTCTTTATTTTAGTATATAATCGTCTCCTTCCATTGGAATCGAATGTCCTCGCTTTTAGAAAAATGCAAAATCAACTGATATTGTAAAAAATTTTCTTTCGTTTACTGCCCTGTCGATGTTGGACAAAACGCGTAGTTTGAAAAAGAAATTTTTCCGTCGTGACCAAACGTTTAAAGTCATCGAAAGAAAAAAACTTCTTTAAATTCGAACTGCTATCCGAAAATCCGTGGACAAAACGCAAGAGACAAATGGAATATCTACTTACAAGGGTGAGTGGCAGCGAATGGATACTCGAGGGTGGGTGGTAACCGTGGCGTTGGAAGACCCGGGGGGCAGTGGTAGCAGAACATGCCGCCTGGCCTGGCCACCGTCCCACCCCCCGGCCCTCCACCTCCCCCTGCCCCTGGCACCTGCGGTTGACTCGACTGCTGTTGCTGCTGCTGCTGCTGCTGTTGTTGTTGTTGCTGCTGCTGTTGCTGATGATGCGTGTGGTGGTGGTTATTGTTCGGCTGGTGAGTGTGAACTGATCCAATCTGCAATTAGAGAGAAAGAGGGGTTACTTACGTAAGTCGTGCATCATTTTTCCAGGAAAGTGAATTAGAGGTTGTTAGACAATACAGTCACTGGTATTTCTGGAAGATTTATCGGGGAGGAGGGGGGGGAGGAATTATGTAATTGCTGGTTGCTGGTAACAATTGTTTGGTAGGAGGCTTAGTTGGAAGACAGGCTAATCTATGAAAGAACATAAATTCTATGATAGAAGAGTGTCGAAGTGCTGATAAACGTTTAGTTCGTGTTTTGACAGAGTTTTGAGTACAACGTTAAAACGGAGTATTTTCGTTTGCAGGTTAATTACTATTTTTCAAATTTTTAATCCTTTTTCGTACAATCGCGTAGTCGATTGTTGCTGCGGTATATCGTAAAAGCAGTTTATCCCAAAGAGTAAACACAATTTAAACTCGGTTTTAGCAAGAAAGGTATACGCGATGCTCGTCGAGATAATTTTTCATTAATTAGTTTGAAATAATTCGCTTATAATTTATCAAAGTACGAGCTACGCTTAATTTATATAAGATATTTCTGCGCAAACAATTACAATGGCAAACTAAGTTGAGCTTGCTCGTTAAAATGTTAATACGATTGTAGATTTTAACTATTCAATTACATGTACCCTTATTATATGCTAAGATAATTACCGTTCATAACGTTGAAGAGAAAACGTATAACCGGACTCTATCCACTTACACGCACGAAATAATTAACCATTAAATTGAATCTAATTACGTAAGTGCACGTAGAATGATAATGACGATATTGCCAAAGCAGTTGTTCGGAGATAACGACCATATCGTCAAAGTTCTCCTTAGGTTAAGGTCGAGTAACGAAATGGCCACCAACGCAAAAATCGGTATCGATACCAATGAAGTACCAGCTTTAATTGATCAAGTACCGGCAATTGTGGGCTATCTACGATCCAAGCTTGTCTACCCTCGCGATTCCTCGCGATTGGTAAATCTTTTAACCAAGCTGCGACCACGATCTTTTCGTAAGATCGTGACTACGAAGTCTCTCGCGAGACCGATCGTACGTTTCAACCGGAAGCTCCTCGACGTTTCTCGCTTGGTTACATACATGCTATCACGTGCAACGTCCTCGTAACGAACACCTCGATAACCTGGCTACTTGCGATTTCCCCGAGCGATACTGGGATTTTCGAAAGCGGGCTGAAACGCGATTAAGAGAGAGAAGCCGACAAGGGGTTGGCGTCGGGCACGGGGGCCAAGAGGGCCATAGTGGAATCTAGAGGGGAGAAGGTTGGAGGCATATAGGCGGCCGATTACGCCGATCCCCATTAGAGGGATTGTAAACTCCCGTAAATAAATAATGCACGTATAGGCGAGGAGCGTGGAGGGCTCTTTGCCTAAGCAGCCATCGGTCGGTGGAACTTAATAAACGGCGGGGTTATCAATTTATAATGGGTCGGCGTGTCGCGCATGCGCATGCCTACAGGGCCGTAGCTCTGCTTACATAACGGCGTGCACGCGAACAGCAAGCTTTAAACTCCGTGTATTCCCTAACTCTATGCTCTTCCGCCACCTTCTCCTCTATATACACGCGATTCTACGTTGCTTGCTTCCAACCACCGGCCGCCACCAACCCACCGCCTCGCGAACCTTCCCTCTCGATCGTTCCCGCCGTTCCTCTCTCTCTTTCTCTCTCCCTTTTACTAGTTTCTCTCTACCTTTGTTGCTCCTTCGCCCTTTGCGGCTCCGCTACAAGGGACAAATTGAATTTTAGATCATGCCGTGCTCTTCTGGGGTCCAGGAGAAAACCGAGGCGGAGAGACAGAGAGAAGGAGCGAGAGAACGGCAACGAATAGCGGTGGTGGGGCAGCCGGGTGGTTGGATCTGGGAGCAGACGTCGAGATGATACTAATTGAAATTTGAAATTGATATTAGCGAATTATTACCCCTCTCTGTCGCGCGCGCTCGCTTCAGCTTGGCCCAACGCAATTACGGCCGCGTGTCGGGTATCAAAAGTAATTGCTGCCAAACTTAACGAAATTTAGCCAATTTTCGTTTCGGCTGCCCGACCTTCCACGACGACGAATTACTGGCTCGGGTTTCGCTTTACGTATGCACGCAGCCTCCTTTCCGAGGGATCGCAAATGGAATTTCGGGGGTGATTTCGATGCTGCCCGTAAAACCATTTCGGTGCAGCGTCTTCGCTTTTCCCGGAAGTCGATGAAAAGTTCAAACCTCGTACGGCAACGCTTAGCCTGTATCGGGCCTTTGGAATTTTTACCTACGTATATCGGTCGCTTTAACGTATAACGTTCAGTTTAAAATCGTTTATCAAAATGTCACCAATTTTCACTAATTCGAAGTTTCACTTTATTTTTCAAATTTATTTCATTAAAGAACGCAACAAGTTTCAAAGACTTTCCGGTATCTGGTGTTCGTTATTTCGGATAAAGAACAAACTATATTCACCCCCGGAAGAACGAACCCGCTAGTCCACTTTCTTTCTATATAACCCCAAGCAAACCAAAAATCAACCGAGACACCCTTCTTCGCCGTCGTCCGTCCGCGCGCTCCGACATCAAACGTCGCGAGCCAGTGACACTTAAATGGATCAGCCGATTAGTCGCAGGTAGAAAGAATCGAATCAACCCCTCCGAATACTCGGTAACAACCCTTGGTAGCCTAGGTTGGTCGAGTTAGACGCGTAATGACGGAACATACGCATCGACAGAAGGGACGAAATGTAGCGAGGCTAATCCGCGATGGGTGCCCCAGGGTGTCCCTCGAGCTCTTGCTGCTGCAGCAGGTCCTTAGCCCTTTCGATGTACGTACACGCCAGACGTGCACCCTCGAAAATAAACCTGCGTGCGGTCCAGGGGTGTATTTGCGGTGTTCAACCAGCGGGGGCGAAACATTATGCCAGTGTTTTATTGTGCGATCATCCGACTGCACCCTATTCTAAGAGCATAAGGGATTGCGGCTTCGAGTGGAGTGTGTTTACACATTGGCACACGCGTCGGATTTGTTACACGCTCGTTACGTTACGAGTTTTCGTAGCCAGTTAGCGGGGTTCGATGGTACGTAGCTGGCAATTCGATTCGCGTCGACGTGGTTTCTATGATTCGCTTGTAATCGGGTTCGACGGGTGAGAAAATTTGTACAACGCGGGGGATACGTTACAGGAAATCGCGTTACACCATGCTGCTTTCAAGTATTTGACCAAATTTTCTATTTTTTTTTTTCTCTTTCCTCTTTCTCTCTTTTTACAAGCGCTTATATATCTTTGCGAAGAAATTGAAACGACGTTAACCCAGATACGATCCAACTTCTTCTGCCAGTGTTTTCCGAAATAATGTTGTTTTTTCACGATGCGAAATGTTCGTTCGTTTATCTCGATCTTCAAGAGAGTAGTTATTTCTTTTGGGTGGTTGCAAACATACGCCTCTTCCTATTTTTCTGTGCTTAACATAGGCATGGAAATTGGTTCGTGAGAGCGTAGCAACCGATCTATCGATATCGATGCTGATGTCGACGCATCGGAGAGTGCCGGATAGTCCATTACGAAGTTTACGAAAATTACAGCGATGTTAGTCCCGTAACGGTGTGTGAGTAATGTACACATCCAATGGTTCGGTAACCCGGATTATGGACATCCAGTAATGCTGGTATTCAATTATTTGGGTACACGTAGGAATATCTTGTTACCGACAGTTCTAATTGCGCGGGGCCAGTGTTATCGAGTTACTGCAGTTTAACATCCTTGCAAGTATAGCGCATCATTTATGAGTATTGGAACACACAGCTCGTAATTCGATTTCAATACTGCAGATAATTAGATTTTTGGGCAAACAGAGAGATAGACTAGCCAGTAACGATCGCGAGTCTCGTTTTTTCTTCCCTTTCGTATCACCAATAAGATTCTACGATTCGATAATTTTTTGAAAGATAACAGATTACAAAGTTTGGAAAAAGTAAAGGCAGCTGTGTTGCTACGAGGCGTAAATCCGCGAGTAAATAAACGAATTTCTCGTAATCCAGAAATCGTTCGCAGCGATTCGAGCCGAAGCGAAGATTCGCGTAAAAGCCCGATACGTTGCACGGTTGTCAAATATCCCGACTGTTTAGATTCCGCGTGTGTAACACTGCGCTCATTAGAGAGCGGCGCTAATTGCATAATTGGTGCCGGCAATTACGAGCAAAGCGGTGCCGCGTCGGCTGACGTCAACATCCAATAATTCGGCACGCGACGACAATCGCGCGCTGCACCGCCACGCCATTGCGCAAATAGCACGAATCGCAATTAAAAGCGATAATACTGTAATTAGCTTGCTGTCACGCCTCGCCCCGTCGCTACCCTGTCGCTATTCTCCCGCTATTCTCTCGCTAATTTCTCGCTTCCGCGCGATAGCATCCTCCCCGAGTCGACTACGGCACTAGGGGGTTGAATCCGGTAAACGTGCGACGGATTCCACGTCTTTCTTGTCTCTCGCCGAGACTCGATACTGGCGTTTATTCGACGATTGGTAGATCCTCTGATTAATTCCTTTTGCTAATTCAGCGAGGTGATACGAGGTTAGGTAAGTTTGTTCGGATCGTCGATAGTAATATAGGGGTGAGTTTGCGCGAAAAGTAAGTTTTACGAATGAAGCGAATTAATCGACTCTTTCTTTCTAATTGTTAATTCTATAGCAAAGTTGCGACTTAGATTTCGATCAGGTTTAAATCTTTGCCCCGTTTATATATGCCAACTACGTTTCCGCCAACCGTTTCAGCGAATGTTAAACACAGAAAGCCATAAATTAATATATGCCCATGACCGAGGGGACTGAAATTGTCTAATTGATATAATTGAATTTAACGGAATTGATATTAGTGCCAATGTTGATATTAACGGTAAATAATATTAATTGAAATCCGCGTTAATATTTATATCGTTATTAGTATTGAAATTTACTATTCCACAATTCTGCCCAATTTCCAGTAATTTTTGTGCCATTCCTCCACGTGGAATCACCTATTCGTAGAACGTTTTTCGATGTCCGTTTCGAGTATCGAACTCGACTCTGTGTCAAGCTATACATCTACCTATAAAGAGAAACTGTCACGAACGGCTAAAAATCAAGCCCGAGTCTTCTATCGAGTCTAACTGCGTAAAATTCGTGGAGCGAGCAATTGGAACGACATCGTCGTGTCGTCGTACATTGGAAAACTTGACGGAGACGCGATTAACGAAGATTTCATTAGGGACAATATTGCGCTCGCATCGGCGCTCGTTGACCGACGGGGTCCTGGTTTCTTTATTGGCCGGCTGGAATAAATTGGAGAGAATTAATTAAGCGGCACAAATTGGATGCACCGTGTTAGCCCTTATTCCTGGATGACACAATTTAATAAGCATCTACTACTACACGACGAAGGCCCTTAGGTTCTAAAGCGAGAGGAATGCGAAGGGCAAAGGAAACAAACTTTTGCGTGCTTTCGTTAATTGCGTTTGCTGCGTTGCAAAGTGACCGCTCTTTTTATTTCTTTCGACGCCGCATTAACGTCTTCTTCGCCTTTTTCGAGCAGGATGTCGTTTCGTCCGCGCTATTTCGTCCAATAAATTTAATAAACTCTCCGACTTCTGTTTATCGGAGCGTCAGCTTTTGCTGTATAACTTTCAGAAGTTATAATTTGCGTTTGTAAAATATTGCGAGATAATTATCATATCTGTTCCGCGACTTTCGAAGTTATTCTTTTACTCGACGATTGAAGCAATAAGCTAATCATAAACGGCGATAGAAAATTACCCGTATCGCAATTCGCTCTCAAAATCTGTCCAATATTGGAGCAAAGCCGGTTGGAGGATCGGACCAGAGGCATGCCGGAGAGGCAGTGTTTCGATTGGCACGGGTCAAAAGGGAAGAGCGTGCCCCAGAACGTAATATCGTGTCGCGCACAATACAATTGTAGATCGGCTTCTTCAATAATATTACGGCATAGACGGTTAACGGGTTAAGAGCGCGCATTGTCGTCTCGTTGAAAAGAAATCGAGGACGAAACGAACTGTGGGTAAATATGCGCGGCGTAAGGCCATTTTGCCCCGACGATCGCGACGGCCAATTAGACGCCACGACATATACAGGGTGTTAATAAACGTGCAGCGAGACAGCGAGACTCTTTCATACGGCGTAGAGGATTGTGCGTGCGTTTCGACGATGACAAATGCCTTGACACATCTGCCAACTAGTTTGTCTCAAATTTGATCGCAGGCCACATCTGTGCTCTTATTCGTCCGGTAATGTCGACGTATCCGTGGTCGCTAGTTTTCTGGAAATCCTACAGTAGAAAGTGAATCAGAGAAAGTAAAAAGGACATAAAAATTCATGTAAAAAATCCTCTAGACGAATTCGAATGTTATATCGCTTTCTGTACTTGTCTGGGTTTTTTCGAACAACGTATATCTCTATCGCTTCCCCACCGAAACCCTCGTACGTAAGCGTACTTTAGATCATGGTACCTTTGATGCAGTCAATGAAATCAAGCTTTCAGAGAACGAATAAAGATGCCTCTAAATAGGGTGTCTCTCCTCTTGATTTATTTCCATCTATCATATGATATGATATCATATGACTGGTAATCCGTAAAGTTTACCCTGAAAATCGTATTTCTTTTATCGTCAAACTTATCACCGACTAACTGGTAATGTCGAGATTCTTCAAATTTATCAACGATATTGGGTTTGCGGAGCACGAAGGCCCTTGTATCTTCGCAGAGTCAAACGATACAATTAAACGATTAAACGTCTCTCGTCGGAGATTCACATTCGGAAACACTTTTTCGATCGCTTTCTTCGTTAACACCCTGTAGAGAATCGCACGGCCCTGTCTATAGACCGCATCGAGTACGGTGTAATGTACTTTGGTTAAGCGCATCGGAGCATGCTCGTCGCCGAGTTAACGCATTTAATGGAGGTTAATTTTGCATATGGTATTGCTCCCCCGTGCCCTAACCTCTTTACTCGCGCACGCTCAACCATCCCCCGGATCGTAAGCTCACGACCAAACTACCCGAAATTACTGCCGGAGAACGGGCATCATTATTAAACCGGTCGCTCGATCTTTCCGGCTGATCGAATTATGCGGTTAAGTATTCAGTTACTTTAGTTCATCGTATCAGTTTTTTACCTCGGATGTTGCTTTAACAAAAACTTCTTCTTCAGCCCCTTTTCCTCCCTTTTTGGTGGAACAGCTTTAACAGCTTTAAATCAAGATCGTCGGTCTTTTATCGTTTTCCTCTCGATTCTACGATAGTTTCAGGTTTTCGCAATCCTGGCTAATTGAATCGAATTTAGTAGTCGGATTTAACAAATATTCGTTTGATCAACCACGCTTCTAGCGTTTGCATTTAGTAATCGGCGATTCTTTCTCAAGATTTTAGAGGATTTTTCTAATTCCGTATAATGTGTATCAGCGCGAGTGCTGAGAACGCATCGTTGAGCGAGGATCAACGATGGAAGCATCGCTTCGCGCGATGATCGACGCGATAATCGAGGCGTCAACCCTCCCGGAGCGGTGCGCGACAGCCAGGATAAATCAAATATAAATGGATAAGCGGGAAATAAACCGAAAACCACCGGGTGGCCTGCTCGAACCGAAAGGGAAAAGCGGAACGGCCGGCTATGATCGAGCCTCGACCATCCTCACCCTTTTTCGTGCGGGGTGACTGCCACCACGGTTACGACGAAAAAAGTAAAAAGGGGCGAACGCGAAAAAATGCAGGAACGACAGGAAGTGCGAAATGGAAAAAAATAAGCAGCGACGAAGGAGCGAGAAAGAGGGATAAGTCGAGTGGAGTAAGGGCGACGAAGGGTCAGGGCGAGGGGACAAAGGGGTGAGAACGAGAACAGAGGGTACGGAGGAAGCAGTATGGATGTTCGCTGGAGTGTACACATCGGGAAGGGCGTGTGCAATGCGGTGGAATCGAGTAGAGGCAAGAGTCAAATGGAGTTGGCTGCCGGTGTGAACAGACAAGAGGAAGACGAGCGGTGTTGAATCAAGTGTTTATTACTCTCTGGTTTGATTCTCCCTCGGATTCCAGGGCTCGATTCTTTTTCATTTTCCACTCGATACCGCTAAAGATTTCCGTACGGAATAATAGAATCGAAGCGTCAAACAATGTAGGTAAGTGGAAAGATGCTGACGACTTTTTTGGTCGGAAATAAGCATCGTCGTCGTTAAAAGATCGACGGAAACGATACAATTTTCTCGTCGTACATCGTCAAAGCAAAGGAATTTGATTCGAGAGAGTACGCGGTCCGTAATGGCGTGATTTCTGGTTCCTGGATGCTTTTTCACGATCTATTTATCATTCCGGGACCATTCATCGTCCCCCTCTCGATTAATAGCCCGTATACAGCATCTTTCCAGCAGGAAGAAACGTCCCACGCGATTTCGTTCCGGACGATGGGTCGTGGAGAGATTCCGCTTCCGGATACCGTTCCATTCGGCATGCATTTATAGCCCTTAAACGACTGCCTCCCCTTGTAACGCATCGCTATTGTCGCGGCCAGTGATCTCGAGGGAACGAGCAAACATCTTGATTGTTTCGTAATAAATGTCCAAGCGTTAGACGATTGGCCTCTCGGCGACCAAATTCGATCGAACGTCGCTTTGGCATTGCTCGTATTGTACAAACGCAAAGTCCAGTGAGATCGATGACAAGGTAAATTAGAATATACGACGAACGAAGAACGATGTTTAACGGATGTCTCGTTGGTAACTCGAGGAAAAATGTAGCCGCTATCGCTCTGTTCGCTCGCTTTGTGACAGCGATTCCATCCGCAACGTAACGTTCCAACGATGACAAACACACGCGCTACGACAGCAACACGGAGGATAGAGAGGAACGGACCCAACAAGAAGCGTCCGTGATGGCTCTTCATCGATGTAGCGATATACATTAAACGGGGAACCTGAACGAGAACGAGAGGCCGGGACGAAGAAGCATTGGCCGTGATTGAATTAATCTGTCAATTTGTCAATTACACGGATGAGTTTGTTTGGTGGCTGCGGTACGCGTACGTCTCTCCGTGCGTCTCCGCCGCGTTCATCGATCGCAAGTGGATCGTCGAATGTTTCTATACGTGTGTGCCTGCGTGAAAATCCTCGTAAACGGTGTTGGTGTGCTTGCGTGTGTCTCTGTGTACACCTTGTACCTATGCTCCGTTCACGCTTGTGTTTAAGTCTGTGCATGTGCGTGCGCGTGTGCGTGTGCGTGTGTGCGGTGTGCGTATGCCAGCGCACGTTTGTGCGCGGAATCGGGCATACGTAACCGCGTGGCTCGGGGCACAGATTCAACGAGCTCAATTGGCGCACCGAACGAGCAGGAGGATCGTATTGATTCTCCGGTTACATAGTCGCGGAGTAGAGACAGCTACGAGCCGGCTACTGCCTCGAGCAACCGGTCGTCTTTGTTTTAAGGCCGAGAGGAGTTACACGCTCTTGGGATCTTGAGGGATGATCGGCGAATCGCGAACGGTATAGGAGAATCGGCGATTTTGGTTTTTGGTGATTCGCCTCGATAGGATTCTGGAAGATACGTTGATCGAAAAACGTCGGAGAAATCAGCTTGCTAAAGTCAAAGTCTGTTCGTAACTTTTGAAGAGAAGCGACCCTCGAGCCCCCGGCGAAATTACCGCTGACCGTCTCGTCTCTTTACGTTTACGAAAAATCTTCTTTCGTGAAAGATCTTCGGCGAATCGTCTGCTCGTCGAAAACGTTCTGCCAATCGACAAACAATAGTTAGCTCGGCCGCAAATCGTACGTCTCAGCCGATTACGGCAAAGAGAATACGAAATTACGCTATCGTATTTACCCAGCAGTGCTCCATTGTGCTCGTAGCTGTATCTAATTTGAACTTCGTTCCAAGACGAGAGAGAACTTGGGCTTCTCGCGTTTGCGAGTAGATAGGCTCTTCCCGGCGATATAATATCGCGGCGGGGGCGGAAAGGGCGGAAGGCAGCGGGGGAACAGAGGGGTTTGTTGGAAGTGGCAGGATGGAGTGGTGGCGGTGGCGAGGCCGGAGGGTGCGAGGGAACAGAGATAGGGGATGCGCAGTCGAGGGTTTCGCTTCCCGGTTTCGCCCCGAGGGCACCATTTCCAACGAAACCAAGCACGAGCAGGGACGGGATCTGGATCCTACTATATTCCAATTGCTTCCCTCCGTTTGATATGCGCCAATTTCGTCCAATATGTCGCGCCCCCTAGACCAACGCTTGCCAATCTTTTCGAGTAACGGTAACCAATAAGCTCGGTATCCTTATCGGTTCAGTGGACCACTGGAGATTCTTTTATCGTAGGTTACCTAATTTTTCATTAGGTTATTGAACATGGAGCGACCGATTTTTCAAGCGTACAAAATCGCTCGGGATCTAGCGACTGAAAATCAATTTAGATGGTAGAACATAGGTTTGGAACAATTCTGCCAGCGATACGCTCGAAAGAACGAAATGTCAAAGAATCGAACATTTACTCTTTCGTAAAATACTTTCGTTAGAATTTTCGATTATAATCTAACGAGCGAAAAAACGCGTAATTGATCGTTTCTCGCTGAATTTTCACGGAGAATTCTCATTCTCCTCTTGTCGTGCTTTAAATCTCATCTTTTCTCTATCGTCCCTCTGTTTCGGTGTCTCGATCGAATCCGATAAATCATTTCGTCGGGAAATCCCGGCTCCGAATTCGCTGGTCACGTGCTGACGAGTGACCAGCGGTTCGCTTGGTTGTCGTGTTTCCACGTTAGAGCATCATTTATATAGTTTATCGGCCTGGTACGCTTTTACACCCTGTTCGTCGGATACCTCGGTGAATAATGCATAAGAAACTTCCCCGTGATCGTGGATGACCGATACTTTTCCGAATCTCAACGAGGTCAACAATTTCGCAAAGAAATTTCATAAAGATATAGAACAAGATATAGAATAGATGCACTTCGATTTATTATCCGAAAGGAGAAATAAATTCTTGACGAACGAATCTTTTAAAGCGTCTTGGTGTCGATCGGTTCTTTGGAAGGAAAAGATGCTTCTGAATTTTCTACAGTTTTTTTCTTTCGTGTCCTCCGTCGGCCAGTGGAATCGGCAGAGATTGGCGGTGACCTATTTCGAAGAGACCGTGCAAGCTCGATGAAGCTGAGTGAACTCACTCAACGGAAGCTACGTGGTGGGGATAGCTTGTAAACGTAACATAATGAGTTACAGAGGGGAATAAGCCAAATTTCCACCACCACGTTTGCCCACCCTCGCTATACCCGTTGAACCTTGACTGGGCATGGTTCATCAACACGACTTCTAAAAATGTTATATTCTATCCAATTTTTTTCTATGATTCCAATTTCTGTTCTTTACTTTGCTCGTTCTTACGCTCCAATTTGCAGTGAAATTTTCAGGGTTTCTGATTTTGATAGATCGATAAAGCGAAAACAACGTGCTTCCATTATCAACGATCGATAAGGGAAAAACTTTTTTCACGAATCAAGAACCTTCGATCTTAAAATTCCTCGGCTCTCGAGCCTTCGTTTATGACTCTGTCACACCCGCGTTACGAAGCCTAATAGTTACGTAAGACCGAACTCTTCTTGCATTCATCGGTTATTCGTCAACGTAGCCAACAATCGCGCAATCACCCTACTTCCGTTGCACATTACTACCACCTTCGCTCATCCTTAAACGAACCCCATCTCGGACCCATTAACACGTTCTATGATTCCATAAAATCTTGGGAAACAACGATTTTCAGCGAGTAGGCGCCGAAGAAAAGATATAAAGCGCGCGCAGGCCCGAAATGGCCCTGTTGGAGTTTTCTCGGTGCACGGAGGGTGAAAGGTGGAGGATAGTCGTAAAGAAAGTGCTCGAGTAAGAGGTGGAAGCAGTCAGTCAGGTAGAGAAGAAGCCGGCAAACGTGCCGGGAATGCATGTACGCTCCCTTACTGTTACTATCCTCCGCTTCCTCTCTGGCCCACCTCCGTCGGGTCCCTTGCATCCCCCTTACACCCCGCTTGCACACTCGCTCTGCTGTATTATTGCCCGGCCGTAAATTTCGCCCGGAAAGCGATTTAGCGAGGAAGCGGCAGGGATAAATCTTGAAAAAGTCGAAAAGCGTAAAACAGCAGCCTCCAGGCGAAAAGTGGGGGCTGGAGGACGCGCGGGAGCGGAGACCCTCCAGGGGTACCGATATAAGGAGGAACGGTCTCGATCCACCTTTTTCACTGCGCCTCTTCCCTTGGTTTCCACGGAGGATCCCCTTTTTCCCCTCGAATTCCCTACACACACCCCGGTGCACCTTTTCGAGCCAGGGGCGTGTCTGCGCCCTCCTACACACCCCCCCTCCTCCACGTGTGTGCATTTCACCGTGTAAACGCGACGCGCTTGCCTCCCTTAACCGACTCTCTCTTTTCCTCTCCTTCTTCCTCTCGCGCTCTCTCTTTCTCTCTCTCTCTCTCTCTCTCTGATCTCCTTCCGTTACGCTGTTTCGACAAGAAGAAGAGCTTTCATCGTTCGGATGCGCCGATGTTAGATTTGAACGCGTTCGCAGGAGTAAGTCGAAGGACTTGGTTTTTGGATATGTTCGTGTGGCTAATAGGTGGATGCTATTCTTGGTTTGTGACAAACGTGTGGAAGATTCATCGAAGTCAAATATTACAGCAGGGTCTTTCCTTCCATCTTCGTAAATACATAAATTCTTAGCTCTTTCCATTATGTTCCATCAAATATATATTCGACGAGGAGAGATATAGAAGACTTATAAATATCATTTAAAATGAATGGACAAACGGTGTAATGCTTTTGTTAATAATAGACATAGCGAAAAGCGTACAATGCAATCGTTGCGTTGATCTGTACGCTATGGAGTAACGTACTACCGCGAATTAATAGAGATCAATAATCAATACGTTGAACGATGCATATACGTATGTAAACTGGTAGATTAGAATACGATTACACGTAGTACGATTAATCCTCTTTACCGGAGAGCGTTTATTTTTCAAAGTTGATAACATTTATTTTATGAGATGAGCGCGTACGCGAGAATCGGGGCCCTTCAACGCGCACCACGCAATGCCTAAAATATAAATACAGAGCAAGTAGCCCAAAATCGAGTTAATAGCGAAACTCTTGCGAATTGGGTCGATCCAACGATACGCGATAGCGATTAAAGGTTAAATCAGCGATCGCGTGGAAAAATCATGACACAGGGCCACCTTGAAAACGCGCGAACAAAAATCGCGGAGTTTTAATCCCTTTGCGACGCGGGGTTCAGAAAGGGAGCGAGTTCTTTTTTTCTCGCGCTCGCGGGTTAATACGATTTGCAAATCCACAGTTTCGGCCACCGTGTGACGGCCACGAGCTGCTGAATAAGTGATACGACCCGATTCGAGGATTGCTGCATTATCCGTCCTCGAATTCGTTGCCGATGCCGGCAATTATTCATGACCGCGTGGCGCCACTGCGATTAAGAGTCAATTTCGTTCGAGACCGACGCTAGTCGAAAGTCTTCCAGCGGACGCTTCTCCTCGAACCGAACGATCCCGGGGCCACGAACTCCACGAGAATTATGCGTGATACATTGATCGATATAGCGTACGTATATAAATTTTATATTCGACGACTTCCTCGTTTGACGATCGATTGTAAAGTATCGAGTCAGCGTATACGTCGTTTCTTCGAAGTCTCACGAACCGATACAGCGCTATAGTTATTCAATTTTGTCCTGTCGTCGATCAATTATCAACGCTACTGAAAAAGAAGAGAATGATCGTAAGAAAAGCATCGCGAATAATCAGATTATATCGATCAAGAATTTTCTGTCCCTCTTTGCGAGTGATACGATGTTTCGTGTCTGAGATTCGATTTTTTCGATGCTCTATATATCAACGCTATCAATTTCTTTTGAAGTCAAGAGACGCAGAGCATTGAATAAATACTTAAACGTTGCCAATAAAGTTTTCTAATCGTTGCCACTTACATCCATCAGCAATCCTCGACTGCTATATTTTTATCCAATTTTCTTTCATTCATCGAGAACATTGCGCAAGTACCCGTAATACAATGTTACGCCCGTATTGAATTAAATATCGCGAACGGAGACACCAATGAACCAATGCGAAATTAAATTAAATTTAAGTTACTTAAGCGCAATTTAGAGCGAGCTATCTGCTTTGCTTCAAGCGCATTAAACGCACCAGCCTCTCTAAGCACCGTCGTTCAATTGTCCACCATGTTGTATCGGTCTATTTCTTTTCTTTCTCCTTTCGCTCCTCTTTCTCTCGTGTTTCTCTTGTTTTTCCTTTTTCCCCTCCCCACCCCTCGTCCCTCCTGTAAAACATCCATTTTTTTCGACGAATGCTCGGGATTTTTCGAAACGACTGCGTCGGAAAGTGCTCGCACAAACAAATCGATCAATTTGTAATTAAATCAGGGAGCTCGTTGCGCTCTCCGCGAGTGCTTCTGTCAACAGCAGCGCCGTCGATTTATTTAAATTCGATTTAAATCCCGACGAGCTGTGTACTTTTCGCCCGAAAATAATTAAACATCGATTCCTCTGGCGGTTTATTTTTTTTTTTTTTCTTTTTCATCTTTTCTTTGATTTATTCCATTAAATTAAGTCATTCGCGCTGGATAAAATGGAAATCGAAATTCGATGAACGTCAGTTGAAAAAAAAAGTGGCTCGTTCGATAGTTTGTATTCGAACGTTGGGTGATACGTTACGTACGTACGTGGTTGTAGGTGCCAGCTTATTAAATTTTGGAAAAGTAGATTGCGCGTCTTAAGATTAGCCAGTCGTTCTATTAAATTCGTAGCTCGTCGTTTTCATAGATTCGGTTAAACGTAAAATCGATGAAACGACCGCAAAATCGAGGTAAACGTCCTTCGAAGCGCGATAAAATCTTCTTTCGCTCTAATTTCCGATACATACGTCTTTCGACGAGTGGCAACACGACAGTGCTACTCAACGCTATTAATTAACTCGAGTTCGTATTAATCGTCCGGATACGAAGTTAATCGTTCGTTGCGTTCGAATCGACTGTGATCGCGTTAGTTTCAAGCGTTGCTTACATAATTTGCCGGCAGATTGCTATTTAACCGCGTTACTTTTAATCGACGTCGCCTTCACAGAAGAGGCTTCCGCGGTGCTTTCCCATCGGTTGATCGATAATTGCAATTTGATCCATCGTGTCCTTTTTCTTTTTCGCTTGCTCCGTCCTTTTCCATTAAACGTTTCGTTAAAATTTTAACTTCAACGTCTGATCGAATTTTACATCGATTCCTTAAGCATACAGCTTTCACGAATATCCAATTTCTGACTAATTTTTGCTCGGTGATTTTAATCGTTCGTAAAGGTTAAAGCAATCGAACTGATTTTGTTTTTATATCGTGTTAACGTCGCGTACTGAGCATTTTCGTCGCCGACTTCGGAGCAAACATTCCGCGAATGAAAATTGATGGGAATAATTAATTTATCCGAACATCTGTCCTGCTTGATAGGTGTGAGTTAGCACGAATTTAGATCTATCGTTTTGTTTGCGACTAGTCGAGTCATCTTCATTCGCTCGCAGATGTGAACGTATGATATCGTTACGTTAAAAAAGAGAAGTAAAAGGCGAAATTGAAAACGAGTTACCCTGGAAACGCTTTTATAAATAAACGTGTGTTCGAAACGACGCTGAAAGAAGCCCACAGTTGCCAATAAAGATCGTTGAAGTATTTTATTGACATTTTATGACGCTTAGTCACCGCGGTTGATTCAACGAAGTAAATTTAAACGATTCTCGAAAACAATATGCAACGTACAGCGTACAATGAGCGATACGGTAGAAGAATATATCGGCAAAACTGTCGTTCGTTGTTCATTTGGAAGAACACGGCAACGTTCCACTAATTATTTTGTCATTATCGGTAGAAGCAGAAAAAAGGGGAGATAGAGTACACGTGTATGTCGAGAAAAGCAAGGTTATCAAATAGAAAGGTGAATCGCACTCGACGAGATTTCACGACCTCGCGAGTGTCCTCATCCTCCGGTTATGTAGGCATACATACGCGTCTAGAGGAAGTCACCACACCGTGCACGGCGTAGAATAAACGGTCAGTGACGCGCGGTAATGGCCGACATCCTAATCCTGGCCCCCTACAGCTTAATGCCATACACTCCGCAATGATAATGCTGCATGTGCTTTTTGTCATTACCAGTAGTCACCATTCTACCCCGTAATGAGCATCGCCGCGTCAGCTCCTTCGCTAGGATTCGCCGTTATCCGATATCTTGCGATCGACCTTCTCTCCTCAATCGCGTTACGAATTTTCATCCGGTTCTCCAACGAGCCGTTCTGCAATTTCTCACTTTTGCGTTGGATCTCTTCTTTCTTTCCTATTTCCGTTACGTTGCTAACGGAGAATTGTTCAAACCGGACAAACCGACGATCTCGCCGAACGACGAAAGAGCTTGATTCGACGATAAAACGATCGAACGAGGTTCTATCCATCGATCAAAGACTGTAAACTGCGTTTGTTTAATCTATAAAACGAATAAGAGGTAGCGTCTCGTGTATATACGCCACGTACGAGAATCGCAGGGTTACACGGAATACGTGCTGTAATTTGTTCTTCGCTCGTTCATGACTCGGACTTTATTCGGATAATTCGATCTAACCGAGGTACGGATAATTATAATCGAGATGCTGCTGTATGTTGCATGGCTCGGAAGATGGAAAAACGTGCGGGTAGGTTGGACCGAACACGCGTGATCGTCACAGGCAAAGACATGACGTCACAGGTCTTGACCCCCTACTTGTACGTATAGATATAGCGGCGTTCCGAAGCATCATCTGCGGGCCCAAGACGTGGAGAGACGAGGAGGAAGCGGAGCAGGAGAGGTGGCCCGCAGCTGCCGCCCTGGCTGCCAACACAATAATATCTAATTAATTTATTAATGAGGTTAAGTTGGCAGGATTGGACGGCAGACAGCGCGAGCCGCCGGTTCGTACGGCGTTGGCCCGTTTTACTGGAACGTCTTTTCTCTCGTTTGCTCTCTTTCTCTCTGCTGCTTCTCTCGTCGCGAGAACGAATTAAGCTTAATCAGAGCAAAAGTGTTGGGCGCGCGTGCGAGCAGGGCCGCAACGGCCCTTCGCGCTTTCAAACGTCTTCTCGAATCTTTGCTTTTCCATCGTGTTTCATTCTCGGTTGCCGCAGTCGCTTGCCCTACGATCTCTTTAACACGTATCGTTTATATCGATGATATTATACTCGTTCGTTACGACGAGACGAAACTCGAACAAGTTGCTTCTCCCTCGGAATAAATCTCGGCGCTAGGATAATTTAAAACGATCGCGCGTCGTTTAACAAAATTATATTTTAATGCAACCTCCGTCCAAGAATCGTACGATATTCTCAAGATCGTCATCGATCGATTTTAATTCACGACGCTACGGATTTTAATCCGTTCGACGACGGTGCGATCGTTCGATCGATTCCATCGATTCCAACGCCGTGCTTGGCTTTCTCGAATATTCTATTTAACTAATAGAAGCACAATTTATATTTATACCGATTGTCAGCTTGAGCCTGCGTGTCAATTAAATCCATCAATTACATCGAATCGTTTAACCCGACCTTATCGTAATGTCTTGTTGACAACAGCCTTAATACGTTATATTATAAGATTTCATAAGTTACCTTTTTGCATCGACGCTTTTACGATCCTTCGTTTTAACCGTTCGATCGAATCGAGTCTTTGAGGCGTCGACGGTGCGAGTTTATTCTGTTATTAGTACTTGAGGCGTTCGAGCGCACTTCGTCGTAGCTACGAGTCAAATAACATGGCGGAATGACGTTCGTTCTCGAGATCGTGGCGGTGTAAAAAATGCTCGAGGAACAGAATCGTTCGGGAAAAATCATATCGCGTTAAATTCCGACTCGGCTCTCCAGCGGAAGCTTCGGCTGTAGACAGCTCGAGTCCCCGGAGGGATTCACGGTGCCGGTTGACGAGAACGAGCACGGACAGCCGCCCTTATACCCATCATCGTCAACCTCTTTCCAGCGGTTCGTTCAGCTTCTTCTCTTCGCGAAAATCCCCTCAACGGCTATCCTGTTATTACGTGGCCATAAAAAACAGTCGCCTTCCACGGCCACCGTACGGCGTCGCGTCGCATCGCGTCGCAGATATCGACGATGCTTTCCATCCCGCAACTACGGATATCGCACGGCCAAACGATCGAAACAGAAGTTAAACGTCGGCCCATGGATCGTATTAGAATAATTCGACGCGATCGTCGAACAATCGCGCTGCATTAGGTGTTAGACGATAAAATACGAAATGACGGAAAATCGCGAACAGATATCGAAACGATAAAGAGGCGATGCATCGAAGAACGAGCCAAATGAATAGTCGAATGTGCATATATTTGTGGTGGTGGTGAATTTAAATACTTTGACGCGTTCACTCGAGGACCGATACGCCTGCAAAATTGAGTTGCATTTGATTCGGCTGTTTGTGGAATGTTATTTTCCATGGTACTACGGCTTCGAAACGAGTGATTCAAAATTGAAAAAAGAAGAAATAGCAATCAGGAGAGATACGTGTAATAAATTTGCAAATTTGGGAAAATAACGTGCGAAGTTAAAAACTCCTCGACCGATTAAATTTAGTCGAATAATATCGAATCGAAAAGTCACTGTATAAATAATTGTTAAACTATTCGCAATTTACCATAGTTTGGTCGAAATGCGTTTAAAGCATTGAATCAATATTCAAAGATTCAAAGTACCGTTTGTGATCTTGCGTCATTTGCAAATATTCGAGGTAAATATTTTTGATGCGTTGCGTCAGTAATGTCAATGATTTGATATATGACGAACGACAAACGTCAGCAAAGTGTAAAAACTCGAAAAAGGACAAGAAATATCTTATAATGTTGGAAAAGATTCGTGAATCGAACGGTATCGTCTTCGAAACAGCGTGCACACTTCCGCCCGATACAAAATTAAACAACGATATCGATTTTTCTGCGATACGTTTCGTAACGCTATTAATAGCAGCTAATAGCTATAAAATATCATTTACTTTAAACGGGATAAAATTATTCGATGTCAAACTCGGTGATTCTGATCCGTCGGACGACATGATCTGCAACTATAGTTAGTTTACTTTCTACCGTAGTTCGTAAATAAGTAAGTACTCCTCACGAACATCGCCCGGCAAGTATTACTTGAAATATACCATTCAGATATATTTAATTTATTTACGGAAATTGGAGGAGATATTAGATGCAAAATCGGACGAGCAACGGCAAAGAAGTTATGGGAAATGATACTGTATTTGTCTATCAGAGTTTGTAATTTATAAGAACATTAAAGTGCATAGGCATTATACGATATTAACAATTCCTGCCGTTACAATTGTACCGAAACGATTGAAACACTTGATTCTTTCGAATATTATCCAATTTTCTCAAGCACCCTATCAAACATAATTGAAAATATAGCCAAATGCTATTATAGCGGGTTCAAACTGGTAAATTAGCTTGGTACGAACCAGTTACACTTAAGGAAATCCCTTGCTGGATTAATTTATTCGCGAAAATTGTTGGCAGGCTGTATACAACTGAAAAGTCGTCCGTTAAAACTTTGTTTATAAACCTTTGAATAAATTTGTCGTCGATAAAAATGTCCTGCACTAAAAATTCACGAGTATAGTTTAAATTTCTGTTAATGCGTACACATTATATTGTGATCATCGTTGCCCGACGAACTAAGGCTTTCGCTACTTTTTCTGCCGATATTTTTCCCAATTGTACCGAATTATATAAAAAACGAAATTGTAGAAAATTTTCGTCTTTTACGATTCGAGCGCCAAACATGCTGAAATTCTTCGTCAAATTGCAGTAAGGAAACAAAAATTTAGATTCCTCTTAGTCGTACAGTCTGGAATTAAGAGTTGAAAAGGAAGATCGTTGGGAACAGTTGGAATATCAATCGCTCACCTTGACCAGGGGTGGACTATGCGTAGGTGGATGATAGTGTCCCGAAGAAGGGCTCGCGGGCGGCCCCGCGCCCCCGGGTGAAATGGTACCGCCTCCGGGGGTGAGAATCCTGGACTCGTGGCTGAACAACACTTTCCCGATTACCTCCGCACCCTCGCGGATCACCGTCGACCTTTCGAACCCCTTTACCGTGCGACGCGCTCGCGAGATCCACGATCTACCCCAAACGTTCTCTTCCCGCCAACTGTTCCCCTACAGTTTTCCCGATCACTGACACAACGATGATTTACTCGTGCCCTCGTTTAACACTGACACCAGTTTCTCGTCGTATATTATTTATTACTTTCGATAATATATACTTGGACGTGCGGATAATATTCGTCGACGACACTTTGGAAACATCAGACTGACAACGAGTCTTTGAGGTTTCTGTTCTTGCTTTGGCACTTTGGTTCGCAAACACTTGTTGAATTATATCGTTGTTCGGTTAATAAACGCACCGTTCGAGATGTACGTGACAGAGCTTGCCTGTTTCCATTGGTATCTGTAGGCTCTGGCGAATTTTGGTGGCGAGTCGTTGAAAGTTCGGTCGACCTGTTCGATCCTGAGATTTGCCCTCGAGGCGGATGCACATGCCCGACAGTTTCCGAAGATCGCAAACGTGAATTTCCGATCAGAATTCAGGTATACGAAAGTTTCGTCGAACCAGCTGATCGACGCGCAAGAAACAAGTATCCGTTACGCGTCACTTAGTCGAACAATGTCCTCAAACTTTCTTCACGAGCCCTCCTTATTCACAGCAATTAGTCATTCTTCTACGAGAAGTCTTCCATCTTTAAACTCCTCCTTCCATCAAGCTCCAATGAAACTTTTACGGGAATTCTCGATCATCCAGCTGACGCGAGATGACATGGATCACCTAACAAATCTTGCTCGATAACTCTCGTCCTGATACAATCGCACACCAACGATCTTACGACGGTATTCACCTAGTCCTCAAACACCTCGTCCTCTCTCTCTCTCTCCTCTCTCACTCTCTCTCCCTCTCTCTCTCTCTCTTTCTCTCTCGAGTTCTAACACGGAGTCTTGAAATAAAAAGACGTTTTCCAAGAGAATCTCGTCCTCGACACTGTTAACTCATCGAGTTCTCGGGTCCTTCTCGACAGCATCTGTGATGTTAGGAGCGGAGGTTGCACCGATCCGATCGCTGCGTGATGTTTGAACGAGTATGATCCGCGGGCCGTGATCGTGTTGGCCGAAAAACCGGAGGAGTCGCGATTCGAGGCGTCGAAGAGGGTCCCAGAGCTGGATTGTGTGTCGCGATACGGTGTCGCTTCGACGGCCAGGCAGCAAAAGCGTGTTCGATAGGCGGAACCACGCAGGCGTCGAGCGACTCGCGAGGCGTGGTCTACGATTTCTCTTCTCTGTTCGACCATCCGAGTTGATCGCGTCGTTGCAACCGCTTTACGCGGGGGTGGCGGAATCACCACGTGGTTTTATTGGCCAAATAACGCGTACGACAAACATCCCTACCGTGGGCAACCCGAGTGTCTCCCCGTGTGTTGTAACTCACCCTCGGATCTACGCGTAGGCACTTTGGACGAGAGGAGAGGCAATAGTCGTCATGGTGTAAATCGTGTTTACCCCTCGTCCATAGTGATTCTCTCGTTTGTATCAGCCGCGCTCCACCTCGACCCACACCCCCCTCTCTCTCTTTCTCTCGCTCTCTCTCCTCTTCGAGTCGCTCCAAGTTTATCCTTGTCTGTCGTGGCTCGCGAATAATCTCCCTCTCCGAGGAAGGACGAACGCGTCGTGCCGTTCATCCTCCTTCAGGCCGTATCTTGGACGACGTTCCTGGCTCTTGCATGCCGGACATTTGGCCAACTCGCAACTAAGCACAAGAACTCGTGCTTGTAGATACGTATACGGACGTGAACGACGTTTGCCTCTTCGCGGTTCACTCTGCACCTACTTGAACGCTTTCTTGTGTTTGAGTTTCGCCGAGAGGCTCTTAAGATACGTATTATAATTTTCGGTAATTAAGTCCAATTAATCCGTTATACGTACGAGTTACGTCGTTCTTGTCTCTCTCTATCTTTATTTTACGTATTTCGATAGTTTAAACGCGTCCGAATATCGTACACTCGATCGTAAGTGTCTTTTTCTATTTTTCTATACGAAGACATTCTCTTACCTAAAGACTTCAAAAAACTGAAAGTCTTATTTGGAAGTACGAACCGATCTAATACCACGGAAAGAAACGTCAGCTCTGTTCAAATTGAAAGTAACGTTGTATCTCTTTCGACGAACAAAAATTGAAATCAACCTTGGACCGAGTCGGGTCTCAAGGCCAATAGAAGTAACAAAAGAGAAAGAAGAGAAAGAAGTGGATAAAATGTGATACAAGGAATCCGGCGTCTCGATTTTTCCGCAATTTTCCCGAGGCTTGATCGGTTCCAATTTCATCCCCTATCGAATTGCGCTTTGCCGGGAATTCAAGATACTCGTATATTCGCCGAGCAAAAACGTAGAGCCTTCGCCGATGACGTTTTCGAATCAAATACGCACTTATCCGTGTCCATATATTCTCTTTCCATTTGATTCTTCCAACCCTTCGGGGATAGCCCTGATTTTTGATGCCCAGGGAGCGCGCGTACGTAAATCAACGCGATAGGAAAATACCGCGAGGCGATGCCGATCAGAACGTAAGACGCAGAGCGGAACGGAAAGGGACGAGACCTATGGAAACAAAGAAGAGTGAATCGAAGAAAGCGAAGAAGAAAATGCGAAGATAAATTGATATATAGGAAAAGATAGAGAAAGATTGAACGGATAAAGTGGATAGAATTGAAACGACGTAAATATGTTTGCTCGCAGAAATTAAAATCCGATGAAAGTAAGACGAGACCAAAATTTTAAAACATACTTAAAGGAGAAATAAGGAGAAATAAGGTCATACGTATAATTCTGTTATATGAAATCGGGATTGACTACTAAATAGCTGGATATAGGCAGAGAACGAAAGTAAATGATTAGAGAAGACAACAGCGAAAACGGGCGGAGAAGCAATCAGAGAACACAGAAGTACTAAATTCGAGGAAAGGAAAACAGAGACAGGAAGAGCAAGAGACTGAGTTAGGAGAATAATCGAGTTTCCTGATGACTAGATTACACCGGTCTACGCTTGCGAACTACATACCACGTATAGAGTACCTATACCGCGTATAGCTAGTCCGCCCTCTATGATACTGACTCCATTGGAAATATCCGGTTATCTATTCCGAATTTTTCCCCACCGTTTACAGGCATGATTTTCTTTCCGCGACAGGGGACAGCGAGTAGATTTGCGAATCGTTTCGCTTTGCTGGCTTTTAAAACGATAGAGCGGTAAAAAATGACTCGCAAGAAAATATCGCGAAACAACGTTCTACTCTCTGTTTACGTTTCCATCGACTATTCTGTGTCCAGCGAAGACGAAAGCTAAAGCAATTAATGCACAGCAAGCTAAGCCCTCAAAAAACACTGGAAAACGCAGGTGTAACTCGTAGCTGCGCGAGATTCAACCACCGTTTCAACCTCGACTCCGTAACTCCTCCTAAGTTCTCGTCTTTCTGTCCAGCTAGAATTCCAACAGCGTCGGCGAGCGGGTTGCGGAGCTTGTTTAATAAAATAACCTCGTTACGCCGCAGCTAGGAGCCGAGAGGGGTGTTCCGCGGGGGTGCTAGAGGATCTGTCGGAGTGTAAAAGACTGAGTCTGGAACGCGAGGCCGTCGGAGAAGGAGGTGGCGGTTGGAAGGAGGACGAGGATGGTTCGGTAGAGGGCTAATGTAGCAGCGGTGGCTGCTCGCCTTGGCTTGCCAGTAAGAGACGAGAAATGGACGGGGTTTGGGGGCCGCGGGGAGCGAGGTTGGGGGTGCTGCGGATCCCACTGCGGAGGAAGCGAGATGGACGGCCACGAGGGGAAGGGAGGGGGGAGTACTAATACATAAAGTAGCTTAAAGTAGAAAATTGTGGAAGCGTCGTGATGCCTGGTGATTGCGTTACCTCCGGGGCTTTGATTTAAAATGCAACGAGGGGCCAACCAGCCGGTGGGGATGGGGGTGTCGGAGAAAACGGGCCGCGGGAGGAGCGGAGAGAGTCGAGAGGGGTAGGTTGGAAGGATGGATCGTGCCTGGGAGCCATGTTCCTCCTGCGGGAACGTCAGCCAGCCTTCGCTGCTGGATGGAACAGTGGCTGGCGAAGGGGTTGGCGGGGTGAAAGAGAACGAAGAAGGGCAAAAGGCGGCGGTGGTGGTAGTACCGACGCTGTACCTAGTACCGATGGTGGTCGTGGCGATGGCGATGTTGGAAGCTTCTCGGTTGTTGTACGTTGAGAAAGACGCGCGAGGGGATTGGCGTTCTTTGCCGCAACACGCCGGATCGACTCCCAGATCGGCTGCTTTGTTGCTCGGTACTTTTATTTTTCACCCGCGCTCGATAATCCCTTCTATTGGGTCAACCTCTTTACCATCCACTTCTACGCGGAATCTCTTTGTTTCGCGGTTTATTCGCGACACCGAGATCGCGACAATTTGCTCCGTTCTCCTCTTCTCTTTTTTTCTATCTCTTGGTAGGGTGGTCGGTTTTCTTAAGTGACCCTCGTGTTTTGCCTCTTTAGCGGGATTTCGCGATAACGAAACGAACATTTGAGAGATGGATTCGAGAATAAAATGTAGCGAGGATGCTCGGTGTGATCAAGCGTCTGTGTAGTTTTGAATGTAGGTGTAAGTAGCTGTTAAAAAAATCACAAGGCGGAACATTGAAATTTGTTGTCGCAACGTAAAGTAAATTCTCTTTCGATTAAAAAATTATTCCGGCTAGCAAAATCGCCCATACCTATCCGAGGAATTATCCTTTATCACGAAGGAAGATCCACGTTGCGCAAATGTCGCGCAGCGTCGTTTCAAACTCAACGACGAAAATTGCCATTAAAGTCAGATTGTCGACGTAGACGGTGTCTTTTTAATAAATTGCCTTGGTGAAATGCGATTAGGCGTAAACGCGATGTTTTAAGGGTGAAAAGCCACATAGGGTCGGCTCGTAACGCTCTTGAGTGACGGCGGATAGACAGGTCGAGACTTAAGGCTTCTGCCGCTGCAGGGGTAAATTCGGGGGGGCGACAGATGATTTAGCGCGGTGTTTCTCGTGTCACTGTATCAAACATCCGAGGAACTTGGCAGCTCGGAGGAGAATTCGATATTTCACACATTCCTGCGACCCCTTCTTTTTCGAACGGGGGATGAAAATATTTTCTTTTCCATTAATTTCGCCATTCGTTTGAAACTTTAAATCGATTAATTTTTTCTTTTTTCGCGTATCGCTGCTTGCAAATGGATCTAGTAGATGTCGCAGTTCTTATCGTCTGTATCGAAGATATTTTATCGAATATACGAAACTTACGAGACAGCCTAATAAACGTCAGTGTCAGAAAATATTCCAAAAGATTAACAATGTAGTACCTATCGCAGTAAGGATTCGGAATGTTGAGTCTCTTTCTCTGGCCTTTCGTGGGATTGAAAGATCCGCGAAGGGAAATGAAGCGACCGCCGTGAATGGACGATCGGTGTCGAATTTGATGAATCTAGTTTGTTAGATCGCGACTCGGATGCACGGCGGATAAGAAAAATGACCGAGCGAAGGGTGGATCCTTTACCGAAGGAATTCGAGTGTCAATCCATATCTCTTTCTCCTCTGATCCCTTCATCCTCCGGGACTTGGACACAGAGGGAACGCAAGACGGGAAGAGGATCAACGACGCCGTCCTGGCGTTCAAAGGGCACAGGAAATGATGGAAGAAGAGGGGTAGAATTAAAGAAAGAGCACGAAGAACGCTGGCATGATATTCTTGACGCAGATTGACGTCTTGAGGAACGTAGAATGTGCAGAGAAATTGTTTGTATGAGTGATACTGGAACACGTGTTCCATTTTAGTAGATTCTAACTCTCGATCGCTATCTTTGGATCGTAGATGATCTAAAAGTTTTTAGGTCGTCTTATGTATTTTAGAGTACTTCGATTGTTGTCTATCGTTGTACGGTAATGCAAATCGAGAATTCAGGCAGGTTAATCTATCATCCGCTGATTCTATACTTTTTTTAAGTGACTTTTTAATTGAAATTAATACTTTCGTTATAGTCACTTGTGCTTGATTTTTTGCTGTTTCAATTGTAGATAACCGTGAAGCAACTCGAGCACGACACGATGTAGAAAGATCGATATCGTAAGAAGCAATAAAGAAATTAAAAACAAAAATACACGAAGAACGTAAACTGCCTTTCTCTGACGCGGATTGACGTCTACGAATCGTAAAGTTAAGATAAACTCGTGACACGAGAGGGAGCATTAGCTTTAAAATAAAGCTGAGAAGAGTGAAATCTTGAGAGAAATCGCGCGTGAACCAGGATGACGTATTCTCCAAAGTATACTAATATTTTTTCATACAATTTTACATAATATATTTTAAATAATAACGTAACGTGGCTAGGAGCTCTTAAATTCATCGAGAAAGAAAGAGTGGAAACGATAATAAAATAATAAATATCGAGGTAACGCTAACAGAGAGAGGAAACAATTTGCGAATATCTTCGCGAAATGAATTGTCGCACAACGAGCTCGACACTAATCTTAGTTATCCTAGTTGAGCTTTCCAAGATGTTCCGGTGGTTCGCGAAGACGAGGCGAGCCAAGATTAAACATAATATGCGATAGCTTCATTCCGAAAATGAAACTGCGCCATTCTCTAACGACGATTGAATTATTTCCAGTATGACGGCGATAGGCCTTAAGAGAGGCAGAGAGCTTTTCTACTATGAAACTAAGTAATTTCGGTACACTCTGTTGTATCGTTAACGACTGTACAGTGAATACAGTGGAATCATTGGATTAAACTCTTTACGAAAAATTTATAGAAACGAGGAAATTTTCTGTTTCGTCTATCGTCTGTCGCCTATCTTTTTCGCCGTGAAAAATTACTAATTTTAGAACTATGTACTTCGTCATATATAAAATCATCCGAACAGAAACTTAGCTGTACGTTCTAATAGCACTTTGTGCAATTACAATTTACAAGTATTTTCTATTCGATCCTCGTACGATATTTGCAAGTTAATCGTTGATTAATATTACATTAGAAGCGTTAAATTTTACATTGGATTTTATGTTCTGTGCAAACAATACGTTTTCGAATATAATTCGTCTCCTTTAAATTCATGTCATTTTAATAGGAAATGTTTTATGTCAATGTATAATACATTAGTTGTATCGTATATGATTAAAACTTCTTTACGGGTTCCTTTTTATTTAAGTTTTGAAATTCTGTATACGTTTATTTGCTATATATTGTACATATAAATATACACGTAGACTTATACTTTGACATTACGACCTTTGTCAGTGACCGTTGGTCAGCAACGATTTACTTGTAGAGAGTTGATATTAATAATCGATTAAATAATTAATAATTAATCGATTTACAACGATTGATTGATACGAACTATATTGCATAGAATAGAAAGAGGAAGCTAGAAATTTCATCACACTCGCGTCGTATTTAATTCCAAAACTAGGCGAAACTTACACAAATTCGCCTGGTCTGGTTCTTATCACGTGTCTCGCGTACGCGAAATATCTCATCCTCCCTCGATTTCATCTTACCATCGTGTATCCTGCTCGCGATGCGCCGGCACGCTCGCGAAATTCTTTGAAAAACTACTCTGCAAAATTGGAGCCGCGAGAGGAGCAGCGAACGAGCCGACCGAATGAATAATAAATACGGTTATCGTTTAGTTGATATTTTGAGGGGCGCGGACGGATCCAGGCAACCAGAAGAGTGTCGCGGGGGGATGAAATGCAGCAATGGAGGCAAGAGGGAGATCAAAGCGTAGTTCCTCCAAGGGGGTGGTTGGTAAAGATGTTGCTTCTGCATTTTTATACTATTTCGACGGTATCTCGACATCTGGGCAATCGAACGAAGCGACCGTAATCACGAAGATAACATCGCTGATTATTACAAAGCAAGACGATTCTTAATAGAATTTGTTAAGAAAACGGTAATAATATTCGAGAATTTGTACACTTCTCGAAAGCGTATTTTCGAATAAATTGAACGAAGTTAAGCTTTCGATCGAGCGCAAAATCATTGACGAAACGTATAATCAGATTGAGGCTTGTCAAGATATAAAAAAGCAGGCGTTGCCATAAATACACGAGCATCTAATTGCGAAAGGAATTCCTACACAAATATCTGTAAAACTCGTTTCTCCGACTGGATACCGATAAGAGTCATCGCCAAAGAACAAATCGCCTTGACTAGAAAAAAAAGAAGAAAAAAGGAAAAGGCAGAAAAGAAAAACAATTAACGTGAAAAGAAGAAACAGGATCGAACCGCAAGAAGTTCGTTTTCCCGTTAGTCTGTCGATGGGGCGACTAATAACGATAACGATGCTAGAAACGATAATCGAGTTAGGGGTTTCCGCGGTTTCCACGGATCTCCCAGGGCGCTGATTGCTGGAACGGCGGCGGTTTAGCCGTCGGGATGGCCGATGCGCGCGGCGAGGCGACGCCACCGTTGCTGCCGTCGTGTACAACCGAGCGCACAGCACGTAGACGCAGAACACGCGGACCAAGGCGTAACGAATACACGCAATGCGATGCAAATTGGGCCTCTCTCTACGCGAACCAGTCAATCGGCCGGTTACCTACGCCGGTGCAACGCGATGCTATTACTAACATCGCTATTCTATTATGACATTACGGTTCCCCGAGCAGCAGTCTGGCTATTACCGGGCCGGACTCTCCCTCCAGGCGTTCGATTCGGGATAACTCGGTAACTAGTCATCGAGACGCCAGAGACAATGCCCGATCGGCTGCCCGAGGCCGCTCTCTCAATTTATTTTCACGCATTTAATCGTCTCTCCCTTTCTCCCTTTTGTATGCATATGTATCATCGCTCATAAGTATCCAGACGGTTTGGCGGATTTACGTATATCGTAACGATGTATGAACTTTATCAAAATGTAATAAGATTCGTGTAATGGGTTCATTGTCTGGATTCACGTAATTACATGCGAATAATTATTACACTCTTATACGGTCGAACAAACTATAGATCTGATCACCCGTTAGAAGATTTGGCAATACGAAAGGGAGGATGTCTCATAAGCGACGTCGTTTTTCTAAGAGCTAATTTTTCAAGTAGAACTTGTCGCGATAAGAATTTCGTGAGAAGCGGATAGATTAAATTTCATTGGTTGTCAATTCCATTCGATGAATGAAAGAGAAACAGCAACTCTCAAGTTCGATCTATTTTACGAGCTTCTCGCGCTACTCAATAAAACAGCGCTCGCTGTACATTCGCTTGATCAACTGATTTACGAAGTATACATTCTTGCTATTTAAACATTACATTGGTGAAGCCTTAATGTAGGATCGCTGTCATTTTAATCGTTTCAATCGAAATAACTACCATAATGTAATGCAATAAGGTCAGCGGACCACGTGGCGTCATCTCTAGAAATCTGACGCACATAAACTACGGGATCAACTGCTGTGTGCTTTATGAATCTATTCTGAGTATGTGTATATCACTGCAATTACACGGTTGTTTCTCGTTTCTTCGTATTCTACTTACAAAAGTTGCCACTGGCTGATACATGTGATATAACTTATGCCTTTCGACAGAACTTGCTTTTTGCGATAAAGTGGAACAATCGTGAAAAGCAACGCTGTCCTAAAAGATTTGTATTATTCGTATTATTATTGCTAAGGATATATATTTCGTCCCATTCATCGTTTGCCTAGTCATATCATAACATATCCTCGATTTATCCTTATTTGTTTTACAAGGAATTATGTTCATGATATACGGTCGTAGCATAAAGTAAAATAAAAATGAAAATAATAAAATGGAAATGTTAAGGAACTTGATATATCGTTTAAGACTTCATTTATATACATATGTGCCTCGTTATCAAACTTGAAATCCGCTATTAGCCTTGACGATGGCTGCACTGAATTACCGACATAGATAAAATCACGGCTTATGAAAATTATTCCATGCAGCCACTGCGTGGCGTGATGTGCAAGCAGTGTGTCGTAAAAATGCAGTCACTCTTATCCAAAGTAAATAAAAAGGCATCGTTGTTTCAATGTACAACGATACGTACAATAATGTCGGGGAAATTATGATGCGAAAGTACATTAAAACATTTTGTATCGATTTCACCACTGGAATCTAAGGAAAGAATATTTTTGAACAATGTTATTAGAAAATAGAAGAAAAAATAAGATATTAATTACACAGATATGTATAAGTTTTACGATAGAAGCAGTAAAAACACTGTATAGATTTAAATAAAACACTAACTATATAAAGAAGCGAATAGAGGAAGGAATTTGATTTGACTATAGTTTTTTTTTTTTTTTTATGATCTGGTATGAGCAGCCGATAAACAATTCGCTTGTGTCGGCGGAGCATTTTTGACGGAGAAGAGTAGTACAGATGGCGCGCCAGTCACGTGGCGCAATCCAAGAATAAATTTGAACTATCGTGAAGAATCGTGTTGAAGCGCAAGGCAGAAATGAAGCTACGCGCAATGCTATGCAAAAAAAGGATAGATGCGAACGATGGCAGTCGAGTCGAGTCGAAACACGAGTGAGCCGACTCGGTTCTGTATCCCCCGCATCACGCTGCATTTCAAAGGAGAATGGAATAGAATAACGCGTATCGTAGAATAGAGAAACGATCATCAATACCATCCAAGCGAGAAATATCAAACGTTGGAACGAGAAAGTACGAGAGGAAAGAGAAAACGTTGAAAGACTTAACGAAGATAACAAATACGAGGGATAAAGAGCAGTAACGACGTTAAGGAGAGAACGCGCGAGGAAGATAGACGATTCGAAGAACGCAGACGATAGATCGAGAAGGAGAAATCGGCTGAGAGTGAGAAAAAGAGAAACGGTGACAAGCAACGTTAAGAAGAGACGACATTATAGAGCGAGAGCACGATCGATAGAGTGGGATACAATGAGAAAGGGGTTATGGAGCAACGAGGAAAGCTATCGGTTGTAATAGCAGAGTGGGGATGAGTAGCGAGGGAGAGGGAAAGAACGATGTAGAAGAACAAAAGAGCGAGACAGCGGTAATCGCGGTAGTTCGCGACGAGAGACGGTGGAGAGGAGGTTGGTCCTTCGGCATTGGAGAGCGCGGAATTGTGGAGTAGAGCGAGCCGACGACGCACCGTCCGGGTCGTGCTCCTCGTCGAGGCCCTGTTCTCTTCTCGCGGTAGTTTCGTTCGGGTTGAATGGACGAGGGTACCAAGTGCAGAGTGCCGATCGGCGACGCCTGCGTGTCTATGCGCGTGTGCTTCGACTCCCTGTGCTTCTCGTCGACGCAGCAGCGGCTCGCCGACGAGGAGGACGCTTCCCAGCTGCCGACGCACGGCACCGTGGCCGTGGTCGCCGCGGCCGGCCAGAGGGCCATTTCGAACGTCACCGGAGCGACCACGATCACAGCTATGGGCACCCTTCGCGAGCTGCAGGAATTGCTGCGTGTCAAGGACGAGAAGATCACAGAGCTCGAGGCGCTTCTCTGTCGTCGCGATGCCGAGATACAAGAGTTACGGAGTCACCTCGACAAGTTTCTCAGTGTGCTTCCCTTCAAGTCACCCTTGACACCGACCAAACCAAGACCTAGAAAGCAGAGGGCGCAGGGAATCTCCGCGGAACCACCGCTCCAGGAGCTTGCTACTCTGACGGTCGTCGACAAGAGCGACAGGTTGGTGTCATACGATCGTTTCTTACTCTACCGATTAAACTCGTTAACCGGCGTGATTTCTTCGATCGTCGTTGCATTCTTTTTCGTCGCGACGGAAATAACCTTCGTTTCGACTACCTCTCTATAGGACACAGTGCGTTAAGTTGCAGTAGGTTAGCCACTTAATGCCGCGCATGCGTGTGTCTATGTGCGTGCGTTTTTACTCGATCACATTCGCGCTCGCGTTCGATTTGATGCTGTAATTTAACTGATTTTCGATCTGGTGCAAAGAAACATAATATTATTCGCGCGATCGTCATTGATGGACGAGATGTTTTCAAAAATATTTAACGTACTTTTTCTGACACGCGCGTTCCTATTCAAGTATATGGTTTTTGCTATTTGTTTGGGGCGACTGTGACGCGTCGGCGAATAATTTACGTTCGGATGTGTTCGGCGACAGTCGGTTAAATTTTACGTATTTTTACTAACGTCAACCAGCGCTGCTACTGTGCTGGCAGACGTGTTTATTATGACGAGAACACGCGTACACGCGTTTTGCACTGGCTGGCCACCATGTGACTACGAACCAATGCTTTTCCATCGCTTCCTATGCAGCAGACATCGTCGTGTTTCGCGAGGTTTTACATCGATTTCAACCAAATGTTTTTTCGCGCTACGTTTTACCACGTTCCACTTGTACGTTTCATGAAACGATATAAAGAAAACGTAGCTCGGAATACGAAAAATCGATATAGATAAACTTTTTTATTTACATTCATAGTTTTTACGTTTTGCGTACTTTCATCTTATCGGACACTGATATCGTTCTTATTTTCGGATTGTCCAAACGTAGTTATCTACGAATCAATGATGCTCAATAATTGTAACAGGTTATGTTTTCTCCTCCTCTTGTCCTTCGAATTGGTTCGCGATTAGTTTCGATGTTTGCATTAACGTGTGTTTGGTTGTCCGTTTCTATATGTTGGTAGCGACGTTTTTCACAGCGCTTCGTGTACGGGATTTTTTTAATTTATATTATCTTCATCGGCGGCTGTTTTCACGCGAACATAACAGAAAACAAGGTGGTAACGAATTCTTGAAATTTTTCAACACACAATGGTGTCTTTTGGACTTCGGAATCGTAACTTACTTTTTTAAACCATTCTTTTTATTCGCATACATTTCAGTAGTTCCATGCTATATATATATATCGTCATTTTGGAAAATTGCATGTGACGTCAAGATATGAACAAAATATGTTTCAAAGAACCGATAACCAATAGAAATTGAATTAGTGACTGATCTTTGACCGATAAACGTATTTATGATAAATATAATGTTTTGGATTTCGCTAAACTATCGACACAGTATTAAAATAATATTGGTAATAGTTGCTTTTGCAATTGACACATTTATTGTAAAACGATGAATCTGTCTTCTGATATCACCACGTTTAGAGCATTTAAAATAGAGCAATACCTATTTAAAGCCTATTCAACGAGTTAATTGGAGTACTTACGTTGATTCCTATTACCATGGATATGATCCTTTATTAGTGCTATGAACCTTTTATTCCGGCAAAGTAAACTTCTCTTTCAACACGATTACGCCACAAAATCATAAACCGAAGCAAAATCTTTCTAAAATTGTTTGGAATATGCATGTCGATTTTTATTGTTAAATATTACTTGCATATTCGTTATTACGGTTATCATTGAGAATATTTATTTTACAATTCATCAATACGCTCCTTTCCTTTAATTAAAATACTCAGGTTAATTATTATTATCATAACTATCGATCTTCGTTATGAGAGAGCAAAAGAATCTTCTAGAACTTTTGTCCTCCTAAAATATATTCCTACTTAAATGTCGGTATATTCTGAAATTCTGTGACACTTTATATCATTAGGGTAGCTCATGCATAATCATCGTCTTTTTATGACGATATGAAGATTACGGTATCGAAATGATAAGAAAAATGACTTTACCTCTAAATTCATGTTCTCATCCACAATTATAGAGCTATTTATCACTAACCGCTATTAGTATACAATTATTTTCCATTAAACTACACTTTTTTCTGTATATGTAGAATCATTTGAATAATTATGTGCCGACAAAGCGATCACTGAAAGACAGGACTGTAGCGGACGACAGTATTAAGAAGTGTAGACGCAACAAGGAATGTTTTTTCGTTACTTTTTTCTTTTTTTGTTTCACTCGATCAACAAGATCAGGAGAGCAAAGCTTTTCTTTCGTTCAATGTTAGTTCAAGGTTAAACTTCATCCGTTTTTTACTTTGGCAAAAAGGCTAGATTCATTTGCGTATACGTAAATCAAGTTGTCTTTGCATTTTATTTACTGGATACGTTGGAAGCTTGCACTTCCTGTAATTACACGCCCTTGAATCATTCGAAGGTCATCGTATGCGAGTTCACTGAAACTGAGTTTTTTGTTTTAAACAAAAACCAAACAAAACACGTCAGATCGGCTAACGTTTTCCTCCCGTTGCGTGATTTTATTAGATATTAATTCTTATACTCGATACAAATCACGCGAAATGTGTCTAAAAACTTTATCCGAATGATATCAAAGTAATAACGAGAATAAGAATCCATCGTAATACGACAGGCATCATCGATTTGTTCGTGAATCAATTTATTTATACAGTTGTTTAAAATTAAGCGAAAATAACAAACGTGGACAGCATAACGAACGAATAATAGACGTAGATCTATTTTCAAATCGAATCGAAGGCAGATTATTCTATGTTCGATATGCAAATCCCTTTGATATTTAACATTCTAAACGCTGCTCTATCTGAATAATAGAGCGACGTAGTATACGTTGGATAAGAACTCGATCGAAAAAACGTGCTCGCAAATATGTATACGACGATAAAAATAGAGGTACTTCTTTTGCAGCGTATTCCTACTGGTTCGGTTTAATACTTTTTCTCTGAGTGGTTCGATTCTGTATTGATCTTTGGATTAAAAAGCGAAATTTGGTTCGTCGATTGTTCAATTCGCGAATAACGGTGCGAATGTTTTTAGAGTAAACGGATTCCTATGACCTTTATATGGCTGTTTTATGTACTCTTGATAAAAATTCTCGTTAAACACGTGTTCGTCCGGATGACAGAAAATTTATCATCCGTATAAAGAGTAAATTATTTCTATATGGTTAAAAATAGCATTGGAACCCGCTATCAGTGGAATTTATTTTGGCAACGGATGATATCAGATGATTCAAAAATAAATATGATAATAAAATTATAAACACATGGAAACATGTTAGGAGCAAGCTACAAAGAATCATAAAACCGATACCGATAATCGCATGTGTAATCTACGCTTGTTTCGTCATTTTTTCAAGAAAAAATTGAAGTTCACGATAATTATTATTCCTCGGTATAAAGCGATCTCGCATACGGATCAAGATCATTGATCATTAACCGCGTCGAAACGTGCTGCGAGAAATCTATTTCTAACTTGAAACATTTTCTATGCCTTATCGAAATAAATAAAGTACAAGGAAGAGTAGCAATCTTAGTTTAGTTAATCTTTAACGTTACATTTGGCTATTGTTTTGCTCTTTCCATGTATTTCGTGAAACATAACAATTTATATGTATATACGCGTATAATTGGGATACGCGCAAGTATATATTAAGGGTCGCTTGTACAGCTATTTTCATAAGCACTCGTGGAAGTGACGTGTTTTGAAATACACCATTAAGGATGTTATCCTGATAGAAATAGAATACACGCTCGTCCTTCCTTTCGCGCACGTATTTAATAAGTTATCGATACATCATCGTCTCTTTGGGATTAGTCGGAGCAGTGATTTCTCGACGATTAAATATAGAAATAAAAGTAAAACTTTTAGTCGTATTCGAGTCGTTATTGGTATGTTTATAATTGAAAAACATGTAACAGCGAAGTAACTGCTCTAATAAAATCTCAATATGAATATTAATTCTGAGAAACGCTCGAATATCGATAGGTTTATAATTATATATATATATATATATTTCCATAAAATCATGGAAATCGTACAGTTTACATACAATTTCACGTATCGAATGGACCTGCTTTGGAACGTACGACGGTGTAAGTCGTCGATTTTGAATAGATACAGAGCACTTACATACGTTTCGCTTATTCACAGTTGTAATTAGATAAATTATAAGTACGAGTCTAACGAGATGATTGGATGTGCTTTTATTTCTTTTCGTTTACTGTATAATTTCGTATTATTGTATAATTGTGGCTAATCGTCTGAAAATATGACATTAATATCTCTTGTTCTACGTAATTACGCCCTTAATTACAGAAAGCGTCAATTCTTTGACCGTTATGTTATTCGTATATTCGCAAGGATAGCATTCGCGTATATATAAATTTCTAATAGTTGGACAATTTTTAATCGATAAATGATCATTTTCATCGATAAATGAGCTGGCATGATTCCACAGAAGTACAGGTGGCCCAGTTTCTAGAACCAATCCGTATACAAAAAAGTGAATAGCGTTCGAAGTATTCGTTGAAATATTCCACGTGAAATCGATGCGTAACAAGACAAATTTACTATGCCGGGTAGCCGAGTCTCGTGGAATATTCGAAGTGCACGTACACTGTAATCGAAACTGCAAGTCGTCGGCAACAAAAAGGCGGGATTTCACCATATTTCTGAAAACGCACTTTCACCGTGCTGAATTCCCATCGATTCTTATAAAACGAGGCAATCATCCTATCGCCGCCTGTGGGCGTTTCGACATAAGCTCAAGTTTGCGTACCCGACAAGTACTTACTCCTGACATTTTATTTATATCGTGTGTCAAGCTTCGTTGAAATTTCGTTAAAATGACGAAACAAGGAGTAAAACAGGAAGGCAGCGGGTAGATCTTGTATGAAAGAAAAACTTGTTTATAAAGTGCCGCGTAATATTAAATAGACATCAGCTTCTTTTATTTTTTATTTTAATAACGTTATAAATGGATCAACTTTGCCGTCGCGTATCTTACGCTTATCTCTACGTATTACGTGTGTTATATTTCTAACATATAAAATTTCTGCGTACCCGACACATTATTTAACGCAAAGTCACGACTGTTGTTGGATCGTAGCGGTCCAATAATTTCGCGTATCGCAACTTCATCCTCTTCGATAATCTCCTTACAGAACCATAAACCGCACGCGAATCGAAATATTCTGCATGAAAGGGAAGCGAAATCAAGCAATAAACACGTGCACGCGTAGAATCAGAATCGTGACAAAAATAGACGTTTCCTCGATGGTTCGGTCGGTGAATGTTAATACACCGTTTTGTCCAGCAATTTTGATGGCATAAGCAGGACGTGCTGTGATTGCAGAGCCGCGTGGGCGTGCAGATATCGATGCCGCGTGTATCGAAGCCGGCGCTTAGGCGAGACCCTCGCGGATTTACATTCCAAGTTCTAAGGCGGGCGCTTGATGGTAGGCGTTACATTAGTCTCGCTAAACACGAACGTCTTCCACTGTACCTGCATATATCCTCGTAATGTCGAATCGAGTACTATTCAAGATTTAATCGCGAATAAAAGCAACGTTAAATCAATAGGTGCTATTCAACTCAATAGCGGAGAATAAATTCAACGCAATTTGAATTTAATTCGAACCTAATCCGCTTGATTACGCTCGAACGTTGGCCCAAGAATAAATAAGTCTCGCTCAGATTCGAAACAAGATTGATTCAGGCTCGATCCTACATTCTTCTAAGATGGGTTTTTGAAATATAGAAATGGGTTTGCCAATGTAGAATTTTTAAGGCGTTCGTAGTATAAAATAATAAAGAAATGCGAATTCTGCATCACGCGTTTTACCATCTAATCTCCACAAACCATTTAATGCGAACGGGCACCGATTTGTTTATCTTGAAGCACCGTTTTTGGAAATTGCAATGTAGGAATGGCGAACGATCAAATATAATCGCGTGGGAGTGGAGCGATCGAAGTAGAAATAACTGTTTGTTTTCGTTCGGCATATTAGTTCGGAATATCGAAAATCTGCTTCTTCTTTGCATAAACATCGGACGGTTTTAGATTAAAGCGACACTTTAAGCGAAATAGATTCTATCCGTCGAAATAAATCGATCGTTAGATCTGTGCGACGATCGAAATAGAAATAACGTACAATTAAGAGGAGTAATTGAAAAATTATGTATTGTAATTTAGAATTGATCAAAGACTAAAGCAAACCGTATTTCTCTGACAATTAATTAACTATTATTTCTTGATAGATAATGAATCACGTTTCACTTCGTTTACGATAATTAATTTCATGCGCTCGCTACATCCTTCCTTTGTTGTGTATTAACGTTCTTCTAATTATATATATATATATATATATATATATATATGATAAAATTCATAGACTTTTATACAGGGTGATAAAATGTGATACTATCGTTTACAAGGTAATTTTACGTGAAAAAGTAAGTAGAAAATGTAAAATAAAATTTTTGCGACCAGATATTTTCGCGTTTTACGGACAAACCAGCTCGTACCGTTCTTGATTCTTCGTCAAAGAACCGAACAACACGCTCGTTGATGGCTAAAGCTGGCGTTAGACTTGCACTCTCATCAGACGCTTGCATACCACTTTCTAAGGCTGGCGCCTGTGGTAGGCGTGTAGCATTAGCTTCGCAAACGCGATACGTTTCGTTGCACCTCTGAGTTCACCGCGGTGTATTTTTCTTTTTCATTCTCACTCTCGGCCTCGTGCGCTAAAACTCCTCGTGCGTACTTACCACACGGATCGTTCCCTCTTGTATTTCTAAGCGCTATTGTGTCCAGTGATTCTTTTTTACTGAAACGCCACAGCGATAAAAGCGGCCACGTGCTGATAGGAAACGGTCGACCGATGGATCGTGGATTTGACTTTTACAAGACTTTGCGAGGCAAATAGTCGAGAAGAATACAACGACCAAAAGAAACGGACTTGTTCCCTTCGTTTCGCTATTTATCGTAGTAGCCATTTAAATTTAACCATTTTAGCCCGTTCGCGTAATTATTTATTTATCTCCTCTATAGAATTATCATCGTTTTTAGACATTTTGAAAGGTGCTCGTAAGATCGTCCATTAAAGTCCTGTCGATATGAACGATAACACGTTCATGTATCAAGTTTTATTATGTATCGTTAGGTATCAAGATCAACTACTCGGAAGGTAATTGAATTAAAATACAAAACCGTGCCACATCCTGCCTTTCTTTCCGGACGATGTTTCCCACCAATTATTACATTTGTAAACGCTCAGACAATCTTGCGAAGCAGGACAACTGTGATAATTAAGGACTTTGAAAAATGTATTAATACAACTCGTTCTGTTCGTGGAAAAAACACAAATTGTTCGATATTTCATCCGTTGCGTTCACTTTATTTCTATATGATAAAAGGTAAAAGTTTCAATTTGCTTGCGTTTCGAATCGAATCCCATCGTTGAACGTCAGATCGAGAAGCGGTAATTATTAATAACGAAGCTATGCCGTTGGTTTATTAAAATATTTCTTGTTGTTCGTGTGAAAGAGGAACGAAGGAGAAACGAGCGGCGGGAAGGAGGTAATCGATCGACGAAGATCACGATCTGCATTAGGGCTCGAGGCACGACCGGTTCGTCGCGAAGAAACGCGGTCGGCCGTTAGAATGGCGCCACGGAAAGCATTCCGTAGGCACGCGTTCGAGATTTGACTCGCATTTTGACATTGTGAGTTATACGCGATCGAAACCCAGGTCAGGAGCAGCCGCTAATTTTAGCCTTTGACTGCTTCGTTATGCGAACTGCGTCTTTTTCTTCCTTACTCTCTCTTTCTCTCGAATTTTTGTCTCTCCGATGCCAACGTACCCGATACGCCCGTTTCTGTTGCTTTAATTCGCGTTAGGCCGCGATTTTTAATGGACCAACGCGATCGTCTTGGAATGCTCTTCGCGCGCCGCCCGAACGCGGAATTAATCGCCTTCTGGTTACAAATTACCGATCGACCACCGTGCGTTCTTTCGTGGCACGTTACTCATTGTCAGTCGAAGAAGCGATACCGCGTTAATACCGATGTTAATCGATCGAATTGTATCGTCGCATTCTCTCACGAGTATTCCTAGATATTCATTATCTTTCTCTTTTTCAAACCAAACGTAATAACGTTGCTGGCAAAATGTTTTACGAAGGAATACCGGCGCTGTAGGTTCAACGTGCGAAACGATGGACAAAGTTATCGATCAACGGTATAAAAGGGAAAAATGGAATATTTCGTTTACGTATGGAAATAAGTTCTCGGGAAGGAACGATAAAACGATACATATTGGATTGGAAGTTGGTTCGCGAGAACGGATCGCAGACTAGCGTGATCGTTGGTGTGGGAAGTGCCGTGAAAAATAATACGTTTCAGGTTCGTCGAGTGCAGACTGCGTTCATGTCGGACTGACGTCATGGTTACGCGCCGTTGGCGAGCTAACGACCGTTTTCATAAAATCGCGCGTGTGCCCTGCAATAGGAGCGTGTGCATACCCGCAGGAAACCGCCTTCGAAACGTTCGCACCCGAGGCCGAATTCTCAAGGTCGTTGCACCGGGAGCACAGGCCGGGGCTGCACTTGACGCGCACGAGCGCCCTTTGAAGCTTCCACCAGGCGCTCCATTCACGCCCCTTCCTTCTCTTCTTCTTCTTCCTCCTCCTCTTCGTCTCTTTGTCCTCGTCTTTCCCCTTCTTTCGCTCTTTCGCTCTTTCGCACTTGCCGCTGGATCATCGTTAAAAATTCCTTCGGCGATTTATCTTCCTTAAGGATTGCGAAGGGTGAAGTAGGTGCTTTGCAGCCGATATAGGAAGTACAGATTAGTTTCCAAATGGCGCGAGTAATATATCGAACGAAATTGCGTTTCGTGCGATGTCGGATGTCGACGTTGAAGAATCTGGATTCGTGAAAGACGATAAGAGATACTCTACTATAATGCACGAGATAGTAATTTTGTAACGGTTAATAGGAAATAGATTTTTCAAAGTAATCTATGCAAGCGATCTGAGATTCGATGACGTTGCAGAGAAAGGAAAGAAAATAAGAATAAAATAATAGTCTTCGTTGCGAGAGTTATCTAATGACCGTTTGGCATCTATTTGCGTAAGCGGGGTTCATTCCGAGATCAGGTTTTCCTAAAAAGATAAGTGTCGGGTAGAAAAATTCTGTTCTACGTCTTGATCTGCTTTTAGACGAGAAATCATTCCACATACCATCGTTACAACGTTGTTTCTACGTCGTACGATCTTAATTCGAAATTCCTCGAATAATCTGTGATCTTTAATATTATTTATATCGAGCAATTAAACGAACGGTAGCGAAGCATTTATCGAAGAAAACAGATATTCTTTGTTGTATCGTGATGTCTACGGAAGTTTGATAGCGCGATAAGAGATCACAAAAATAGCAGAAAATACGCAGAAATAATTGTTAGATCACTGGTAGTCGACGATCTACGATAAATGACGATTAAATGACGCCCGGCTATGATATTTATCGGTTAACTATTCAACTTTTGCGCTTCTTTTCTTACGAGCAGAAACGTGACAAACCTGCGTCGCTTTCAAATCCCGATTGCTCGTAAAAAGATACAATTTTTTAACTTAAACCAACGCTTGCGTGTAAAGTTGAAACTTTACGATGTAAACGGTATCTCTGGGAAGAAATATTTCAGCGTTTTATCAGGAACGTTTGATTCCTCGCTTATCTGTAATTAACAAAAAGCTTACAAGCTTAATAAAAAGGAGCGGGAATTTAATTAGGCGGAAGAGCGATAAAATTTCGTGATTCACAGCTATGTGCGTATAAAGGGAAAACGCAGGATAGAAAGGTGCGTGTTTACAATTGATTAACAAAGAGGAAGTAATTACGTGTTATTAGCCGTACCATCGTCGGTTATTATTATTCAAATACCGATACGATTACGTCCACGAGCCTTTGCTTCTCAGAACTTCTATGGACTGATTAGATAGTAAACTAGAGAGAAGCACGATACACCTTCGAATTCGTTCGACGATAAACGAAAAAGGAAATAGGCAATCGAAAGACTCGTATGTTTACAAAGTTTCTTCTCCGCGAAATAACATCGACGCGAAAGAACGGTCGCCGATCCTTCTTCTTTCCTCTTCACGATGGAAATGGTTATTGCGTTGCAACCGACTCTTTAAAACAATTTATTATCTATATCTCGTTTAAAATCAAGCCTGATAGAACATCTAGAACATACGTTCGTATAGAAAGCTGATTAATATGCACTTGAATTTTCGCTTCGAATATTCTTCGAAATATGCTTTCTCGGTTTCGTATATACGTCGAATCTAATTTCATCGTTACGATCTGAGCGTGATAACTTACAAGACTGGATGATTTGTCAAAAGCAGGACGTCTCGTATATAAAATTTCTAGAAGAAGAGATACGGGGAAAAGGCGATTGGGGCACCTGCTACGACGCGACGTCCCATGGCGCTCTCGAGAATCTTATAGACCGGTCACACCTAGCTGCTTCTTCATTCTCCGTGCCTTTCTTCTATTTCTTCAGCACGTTCAAAACTCGTTCCTCTGTAACACAAGCGGATCTTTAATGGCCTCATTCAGTGCGCCTGATCATCGACTGTACCTTTTACGGAGGGCCATAAACAAATACTTGTACATACTTACGTGAAAATTCCCTAGTAACTTGATTTCTTGGTTTTAAGCGATTAAAATGCCTATCATTCATTTTCACCGTCCGATACATACTAGCGAACATCAGTTTTAACTTTCAACGATAAAATATTTCGCGATTGAAAAAGACCATCAACTTAATCGAGTTAATCTCTTTCGGTTTACTTTTTTAAATATTCCAACGAGTATTTTGCGTTGTTTTAAGCAGAAAAATGCCGTAATTTTGATTCGTCTAAAAAATCGTTAAAAATCATTTTTTTGAAACTTTCATTCGTATCGTATATTTTGTATTATATTCCCACACTTGGTGTAGCTACTACACCTACCGAAAACTTGTTTACAACTCGCAATTCTGAAAATACTTTTGAACGCGTAAACGTTGTATAATCGGAATATTTTATAAATATCTCTACATAATAATGCGACTTTCGCAAGAATAAGGCAGCAAATAAAATTAGGAATAGAATTAAAAACGCGTAAAAAGACCGCTATTAGTGTTGACAGTGTGGAAAGAAATATGTAGAGAAAAGATAAATTTCTGGGTGAAACTTTAAAAAACATCTTTTTAAACAAACAATTCCCTCGATACCGGTGAAATACTCTGATATTTAAACGTTTCGTATTATTTTATCGTTATTACCACGCTGCTCGAGTTACAACAGCTTCGATTCATTTATTTTCCTTCGCTACCATTTGCTTTGATATCTCACCGTTTCTTCGATTCCATTAAAATCGGACGGGCTTTCGGAGAAAAACGATTATAAACTGCTCTCATTAAATCGACATAAACCTTTGTACATATTTTACGATAAACAAATCAATATTTTTTATCTGTCTATACCTTTGCCGCGAACAACGATATTTTGTCGTAGAAATATCAAAATTTTATGGTTCTTATTGAAAAATTTACGACTATATCGAATGTTATATGTTTACATACATGTGTTACGTGGCTTTTTACCATCTTGTCGAATAGACGCCTCAGAGAAACGAAATATCGTATATCTCGTCCTGATGTCGGCACAGTTATAATTGCATTAAACCGTAAGTTCCTTTTCAGTAACACGAAGAAAATAGCTTTCGCGGCAAGTGTTTGGAACGAGCACCTTTGGAACACGCACCGTCATGCTTGTTCTAATAATACAACCGAGAAAGGACCACGTACCGCTACATATTCGCGGAGTAACACTTGATATTTGCAACGCGTATGAATAAGTCGTGTACGTTACGGCAACATATCGTTCTATCGAAATAATTAATGACCGCAAAACAAATAGCGTACACACGATAAAACGCTCTCAGAGCCGATTTAACGAATCAGTTTGATGAAACGGTGTAACGTTTTTTTGAAATCTGGTTCATCTTAAACGAGCTACACTTAAACGTTTTATTTCTTCATTTCCGCAGACATCCGTAAAGTTGATTAAAGTATCTTATTACGATAATCGTAAAATATGTTGAAATATGCAAGTAGCATATGTAAAGTATGAAAATATAACAAAAAATGTGCCAGAAATATATGAGATATGCAATGATAATAGTAAGTATATTAGAATTAAATTACAACTAAAATTACAGTGAACTACTATCACTTTTTTTATATCAGCTATAGATAGCTGATAATATTTATCGTTTCGCTTGACATCATATGGCGTAACTGGATACAACACAATGTAATTATTAATTACACGTTGTGAAAAAGCAATACGTTACGGTTGGCAAGCGTATGGTAGTTTTAGTTTGAGCCGTTTTTAACTTAACGTTATCCTTAAACGATTCCTTATGAGTCTTAATACCGACTGTATACGAGTCCACCTTTCCCGGAATCACCCTATACATTATTAATTATCACATTCCCGTGGAACTGCGTAGCTATAAATCATCGTACGATTAGCATATCAAACCGAACCCAACTAATCATCCGCGATCCGAAGTCGAAGAATATTTACGAAGGATCGAATATCGTCACGTTGCTAGTGGATGGCCATACAAGGTGCAAAAAGATTTGTATGCCGCCGTGTGGCTTCCTTCGCGTCGGTCTATTCATCCGGAACATGATTCTCGCGTTGGGACTGAACAGAATTTATATGGAAGTCGCCATCGATGCTTGCAAATAATCGGGGCCCTGTGACGCGCGAGATTAAGCCGCGATAATTGGACTATCGCGTCGTCGACGATCGTGTATGTACAGCTTGCTCGAGATTATTTATTGGAACGTGGTACCAGTTGGTATGAGTCACGTGGCTCTATTATCCTCTTCTCCCCGTCCTGTGGAGACGTCTTCTGGATATGTAAGTGGGCCTGAAAATAGCTGCGTTCGTCATGGTCAGTGACGACATCGCACTAGTGGGCCCAGTGGTTGGTTCGGTTTCGTTGGATTTTCTCGACGATTCGCAAAATCGTTTGCGATTCTGTGCAAAAGTCTTGGGCCATCTATGACGATCTTGCGCCACATGGACAACTGTATCTAATTATATTAGGGAATGTTTCCACGTGGTGTCATATCGAAACGAATATCTATAGGTTTAAATATATAAATTTTGTGTAATACAAGCAATCGGGATTAGAGGTTAACAAGTTTTTGCTTTCGATTTTGTCGTGTAAATATTTACATAACGCTTGATCAGAAAATAAATTTCTTTCTTATAATGTAAAGCATTCTTAGGTTTAGAGTCTACGTTTTATTTTAGAGAATATATTCTTATATGTCATGTCGTAAATTTTCATCTTTCGTGTTAGACGTTAATTTGAACGGGAGAAAAGGAAGGAAAGAATTTGTGACTCGATCATCGTTGGTAAATCATACCTATAGCACTGTCTCTCTATTTATCAAAATAGAACGGAATAGAATCTAGTAATAATTTATTATTATTAATCTTTCTAATTACTAGAAGTTTAAACACGCAATACGATTTATAACGGATGTTCGTGTCTTTTCAATATCGTCGAACGGCTAAAAATAATCTAGAAAACAAGATCGCTTTGAATTATCTCTTTGTATCCCATTATCGATTCGTGAGGGGCCACTAGATAAAAGAATCAAGTTCTACGTAAACGGAGAAATTCGATCAAATAATCTCTGAGCACGCGATCTTAAATAATGAATTGCAAATATATTTAATGGTAAATTTTGATGTACACCGAAAATTATTTCGCTGACAGCGAATATTATTTTAGTTCTCCTTAACGCTAGTAGTATAATCGCAACATATTTATACTTGTATAATATGTTACTTCCATTCATCAATATTTTATTTGTAACAAATGTATGCCGCACAACGACTAATAGATGAATAGTTCAAGGAATTTAGTGAATCACTGTTTATGTCTACATTTAGATGTCTTTCAGAATACCTCGGGTTTCTTTGAGAAATTATCAATTTATTTTAATATGGAAATCGTGTAATTAATCAACGTTCAGGAGTGATGTAACAACAGCAAGAAGATATTTCTTGGAAACGATACAAGAAAATTATAAATAATGCACTTTCATCGGATCACGAACCGGTCTCGTAATATTAGATTATTATATTATGAACAGATTTTTATGAATATTCATGTTTCGATAAAACTTGTGCGTTAACCGTAAAAATTGATAAATTTTATCTAACATATCATCGCTAACTGACTAATATTTATAATAAAAAGTTGAATAATCAAAGTAAATACAGAAACATATTCCTAAATCTGGCAATTTCTCATTTCATGTATACGTTTAAAATTTGTCATTTATCTTCTTTTTTTTTTTTTTTTGAAGTCAATGAGCTTTATAAACGTGCTTCGTACGGTCGAAATTTGATACCGGTGATATAAAACCCGTCGAAATATAGGAAACATAAATAATGATTCGCATTTCGATGTGTCGCTGTCAGAAGTCCGTATTTATCTTTTAATATTCCGTAGTTGCCCGTTGGACCATTGGATTTATTAACGTCGATTCAAAGATAAGCTTTAAAAGCTATTCAATGTAATTTCAAGAATCGGAATTTATTTGTTCGGTGTAAATGCTTCTACAGCTCCTTTAATAAAGCGCTCCAAATAGAGTTCTCATTTTAAAAGCTTCGGAAATTTCCAGCCCACCGTAATTCATGCGGCCCGCAAAAGAGAATATACATTGATCCTGAATCAATAAATTCGTGAAAGCCAACGTACAACAGGTTGAACCTTCGGCAAGTTTCCATTTACGGATCTTTTTTCGCCTGTCAGAAGCTTGCTACGCAGACATCCAAACTATACGTAGCAGCGTCGGCCCCTAATAAAAGTAATTTTATGGAGCAGGCGAATTAAAATCAAGTTTAATCTTCTGATGTCCTTTATTGATATATGTGCATATAATTCGAACGTTCCATGAACTGCCTCCCTTCCAGAGAAGACAAGGGCAAAAAGGAAATAGAAAATATAAAATGCTGGATAAACTCGAGACTTCCTAACGTCGCGCGTATCCTAATGGTTAATTAAGCTTACATTGAATTTCCTATTCGTCACCGTCGTTATATTACGGTTAATGAGTTGGTTAGTCCAGACTGAACAGGCCGAACGGGATGAACGAGACGTTGGGAATGGCAGCGGGCCTAACGTGCCAGTGATTTACCGTCCATAAAGTTTCGGAGTTCTATTTTTACCACCTCCCACCTCATCTGGAGCGAGAAGAAGCCTCCTTTACGCTCCTTCTCTGCTTGTACGCAGCTTCCGCTGTGACTGCAGCTTAGAAAGAAAGAGAGAGAGAGAGAGAGAGAGAGAGAGAGAGAGAGAGAGAGAAACGAGCAGAAAACGAGAGAAAACGAACAGCGAGATAAAGAGAGAAAGACAGACTTCTCTGGCCCACTTGCTGTGACTTGTCTCGTCGAGTCGACTCGTTGCACTCGACTCTGTGTTGAAACCAGTCGAGTGACGTCACGTATAATTAGTTCTTTGATTCTATCTATCTCTTTCTCTCTTTTTCCTCAACCTCTTTCACCCCCTTTCCTCACCCTCGACTCCCCCTGACTCCAGTGTCGTTTTTATCCAACCCAACGAGCCTCCGCCGTTCCTGCTCACAGTGATGTAATTGAATCACTCTAGAAGATTAGCAGTTTTAGATTTTGATAACGAAAGTTGCATAATCAAAGCTGTTTTACAAGTCGATAGTTTTATACGTATATACGTTTCAGCAATTTACGTCAAAAAGAATTAAAATTGTACGATAATCTTAACGTGCAAGCGTTTTATCGTTTAGAGATATACGCATATACTGTTCGGCAATCTTTCATCTAGGGACAAATTATCAGGAATTCCCTAGTGTCAACTAACAGAAGCAGAAACATTTTCTCGACACGCTGTTTAATGGCTTAACGTTTCCATATGTTACTCGCGACTGTCTGCGCTTTCAACACGTGTAAACGATAAATTTGGTTTGTTTTTCGAGATAGAATCGTTAAATAATGCCGATTTTCCTTAAAAAGAACAATTTGGTAAATCGATGTAGAGCGATGTTGTCACGTTGCTGAGAGAGAAACGGTAGAATCGATACGTTCAGTTCCGTCGATCATCGCATAGACAGAGAGTTAATTAAACAGGTGTTTTTCCAAGTGCCTACTAAAATGCCATCCGGTTACGCTACTGGCTGTCCCACTCTCGATGTTTCTCCTTGTCTCTGTTTCACCTACAGCGCTCCCTCTTTCCGTCTCGTTCCCGGTTTCGTTCCGCGACTGTTCTCCCCGCCACGCTTATCTCGTCGTGGCTAAAAATAGACCCTGTCACGGCCATCGGCGACATTTTAAAAAGTTAAAGCCGCACAGGCGGTCGGACGACGAGCTTCGAACCAAGCCCACGAACGAACGAATTAGCGCCTCCTCGAGATATCGTCATTGACCAGTGGCGCCTTCTCGCGAACATATTTCACTTTCTGCTCCTCCACCTGTTGCTCCCTGCAAATTGTGTTTTCGATCGCGCTCCGTCGGTACGTGCGAGATACATCGTGAATTCTCATCGGCCGATCCACTCTACTCTTTCGTTCTTCGCAATTGGAATCTTTTTCTTTTTTAACTTATTTCAGATTTCGAAACATATAATCTTGTTTTCCGACATTTTGTTTTCATAAATGTCATATTATCATACCCAGGACATTTAAAGTAAGCGGAAGACGAGGAATTTGAATAGCGAAATCGTTTATAGAAAACAAAATTATACAATTTGTCAAGTTAAGTCATTAATATCTAGTTATTTTTATAGATTTCGAAAAACAAAACAAAACTTATAAATTATTAGTTTTATCGAACGCAGGCAACGGATTATAATTCAGACGAATTTCTTAATGTTATTGATACTAAATTTATCGCTATACTATCGATACATCAGGCGATATTTACTCGAAGATAACGTTGCACGCGATAAAAGTTTGACACATATTTATCAACTAAAGTATTCGTCACAGTAGCTTTGTTTCGTATAAATTTGTTACACAAGAAAGCTTAATTTAACGATTAACGATCTAATCTGCGTTAAGATCAATGGATGTTATTAACGAAATTAATACACGTGCCTTTTCTTCTCTCCTGTTTGATTCAGTTTCATCCAACAAGTAGCAAGTTCGATAACAACGATTTTTGAAAAAGGAAAAAGAAAGATTCAAGTCGTTTGGTCCCATTTTAAATAAAGTTATTCCGTTTTAAGGAGTGTACGAATACTTTCTACACCCATTGTATATGTATGTATTTATGTACATCGGTCCAGTAGATCGAGGTCAAATGGACGGACCTATGAGACGAGAAATTACCTGTGTTCTTTGGTAACAGCTCGGAGACCAAACGTTACGTAACGTTTTAGAGGTACACGTGTAGGTGGGAGAAGGGAAGTTGTTCCATTTACCCGTGTCACTTTTGCCAATATCTAAAGGGGGGTCAAACTCTGGGGAGATGCCTTGGGCCATGTATCGCCTCGATTCGGCACACGTTACGAAATTTTCTATGTATCCATAAATATCATAGGATTTCGTACAGTTACACGTGTAACGAATATTACGACATTTATTGCAAATTGAATTTGCCGTATGACTTAGCTTCCTAATATCTTTTTATTTCGAAATTTGATTTGCCATTTCGATGTTAGGAATTAGCCGGATTGTCGTAGAAATTTATCAACGATCTTAAATCGAATATATCGTAGATTTCTTTTTATTTGCTATTATTTATAGCTTTATTCAATTTTTGAACCCTGTAAGGTTTGCGTATGTCATTGGTTCGTCGTTTGTCAAGGCTTTTCCCGTCTTCCGATCACGCTTTTTCTAAGTAGTCGATCAAGGACGTATAACTTATTCGTGCATATTTTATTTCACGCATCAGAAGTGTCGCTTTCGCTTTCCAACTTGCTCGACGAGGGAACGGGTTCGTATACTGTTACACTTTTCATGGCATGAAAACTTCCACCGTTAATTTCACCATTTTTTCGCTTTTCGTGCCATTAATTCCATGCAACGATTAACGTTAACTTCAATTGGTTTCTTCGTGAACTGCGACTTCCATATAGATTTAGTATCAAATTTGTCAGTGTCAACGGAAGAACAAAAGTTTACAACATATTGGCGAATGTACTACTGTATTAGTAAAGCTACTTGTTAAATAAATGCAAGAAGAAAATGAGAGAATATAGAGAAAGAGTGGAGAATAGAAAGAAAAACTGAAAAAACTGAAAGAACTATAAAACAGGTGGAGTTCCTTCGAAATACAAGAAATTCCACGATCATTCGGTAACCGAAAGAACAGCAAACGTATTAAAAATTGTAACAATATCAACTCATTAACCGTTTAACTAAACTCAAAGTTTTTAACAAGAAATGTCACTCGATCTAAAAGCGTAATATTCCTGGAGATAGCGTGGGCCATCGAGGAGTTTGGGAAAATTTTCGCTGGACTGATCGTGTCGGTAACGTCCCGGTAAAAATTTAAGTTCCAGTCCGTCTCTGGTAGCGGTTGATCGAAAAATGACGTGGATTCCAAGCGCGCGCTGGAATCGCACAAAGAAGGGTTGGCAAAGTCTGGCGAACAAAGGCGAACGAAAGCTGGGAAGAAGCGCTTTTATCTGAATATCGTTTCCGAGAGCAACGAACTTGAACGGTAAGCTGATTCCAGCCGCGTTCGTTCGATATTCACACGCATTTATCGCGTGGAATCGCTTCGCGTCGCAATAAAAATAGTCAAAGTTTTCATTAAAACCGTTATCGTATATACGTATCTGTTGGTGCAATGGGCTGATGCACTGGTTAAACCGTTTGAAAACGAATCGATTTGCTACCAGCTTTGGTATAATACGCGTTTCTCGGCGTATTACGGTTTAACCGTCCGTGAAGGTGTAACACGTTTACCGCTTCATCAACTGTGACATGAATACGACTTACGGTGGGTGAACTCTTCGCCGTTGATCTTATCGTAAAAAATATGCCCTGCTGCTTACGATGACTACATATCTTCGTCGGAATTGACTGGTAACGACATCGTAGGGACGTTTATGAAAAGAGAAATAAATCTTTTTTCTTTAGTAGAATTAAAATCTTATGAATTTAGTATAATTGGGAAATACGTAGTATGTGCTTCAATCTTTCAGCTATTCTCGCTCTTTCGATATAAAAAGGTAGCATATACCTTCGTAGCTACGTACCTTTAAGCGTGTTCAACGATCTACGATGTTAGAGTTTAGCATTTGCTTTAGATCGTTGACTCGTACAATAGTTTCATTGATCGAACGTCTCTTTGTATTTGACTAGACTAAGTTGGCAGTATATCAAGTTCTTTTATCCGATAGAATGAAACGATGAAAGCAAGAGAGTTATACAACGGAATTGTATATCTAAATTTAAAATACGTTTTATGATTGAACATCCAGTTTACAGCAGGATCCTGCGATAAACTCTTTCTTTAGCGAATTTAGCATCGAACAGTTTGATCCAACCTTGGCCGTCGATTAACCGTTTTCGTCGTCGCGGCGGGACGAGGGCGGCTAAGTACGTTTCTAATTGACCATTGGAAAATTTTTAATGTGTCTACCAATATTTCATCGTAGCGCGAAAATATTTTATCGCGTCGTTTCATCGACTACTCGAATCTATCTAATGTCATTACCGTGACGTTTGATGCATTGATAATTACGATTTGTTCATGGATAATAGCAGCTGGGAGATTTTTACTTATTTCTGCTAAAAAAATCTTGTCCGTTTCTCTGTTTCGGACGTTCAACTTCAAAATTTCCATATTTTTCAAACGAAATTCCATAGGCCTACGCCAATGTCCGATCGCAACGGATACGTCTCGTGCACGAGATTAATTTAACCATTTTATATCAAGGACCACGCCTCCTCGTTTCAACGTTTGACGAACCCCGATACTGTATCCTCGGTGATTCGACAACGAGATCCGCAGAAGGAACGATCGGTGAAATGAAATTTCCATCGCTTTCAAAAGAGAGGGAAATTGATACTTTAATAAAACGTAAAAATATGCAAAACCACAAAGAAGATCACATGGAGCGAATTCCTGGCCGATCAAAGGTGCTTGCAAAATGATGTCGGATTTCAGCTAACATCCCCCGGTGACCATTTGCGCGGCTGCGCAGCCGCGATTACGAAACGGAAATGCGAAGGTTTCGATGGACGCCGTTTAAATAATTCAAACGGGACGTCCCGCAATGGTTCGACGGTGTATTCGCAGGATCGTGGACTACGTGCAAACAAACAAACGAAACAAACGATCGTCTCGTCGTATTGCGTGGTGGATACGGTTTCGAAAAACGAGGCAAGGTCTCGTTTCGAGACCACGTACATTCTCGTCGGAACAGTGCCAGCGTTTTTCTGCAAAGCACGGGGTTTATGAAACGCAAATTCTACTCTTTATGGGCAACCGTGTCCAGAACTCGTGATTAGAAGTCGTGACTGGCAATTATGAATCGTTTCTAACTCTGTAATTTGGGACGAATGTCGTAGGATACAAATTTCGCTGTTTAATCTTTTCAATAGCATAGGCCCATGGGTCGTAGGTACTTCAACAGGTATTTTATAGTTGATAGACGTAGTCGTTAAATGATACCACGCGGTAAACACTGATATTCCATCGTAATAGTTTAATTTTGGTAATAAACGCAATTTAAGAGAAAGAAAAGCAATAAAACTTTACACCTGAATATAAAAAAACAGATACATATAGATGTATATTTCTAAAAATGGTAACGAGCAATTATACTCGCCTGGCTAATCGTTCATGTAGTAAAATCAATAATGGCCTAGAAGCAGTAATTTCTTATCAATGATTTTCCGCGGTGTTTCGTAAAGAAAAGAAAAACAATGAATAACTGCTCGGCTATTATGGACTTACAAAATCAAAATATACAATTCGCTGCTATATGTTAATTGCACATATTATATAAATCGTAAAACCAAAGAACGTTGCCCCTCTGTATAGTCTTAACTCATTTATTCATAAATTATTTACAGTTAATGAATGTATAGTGAAAAATCCTTAAAGGATAATTATAATCGAGTCCGCAAGATAATAATTATAATATATATTCATAAATTAGCATAAAATCAGGATAACAATTGTAAGATATTTATCTTTATTTCAAATTTGCTCAAACCTAAAATTAAATACCTAAACTTAGTTCTAATCTAAGCTGTCGTCCATCTATAACTCAGCGACACTCGCAATTAGTCGAGAGTTAATGATAATGCTATAGATACTATTAATAATCTTTTTTATTTATCGTACACGCGATACACTATAAATAGAAATCTCGTGCTTGCGAAGCAGCGGACGGGAAATGATGTGTTGCGATTGTGGTATTCACGCGAAAATGATAGATTGGTTAATGATTCCTTCGCTCGCTGGTATTAACGACCTGATACCTTCTTTTTATGAAAATCATTAAAAACCCTCGTTTTCTTGCCAACGTTGTTCTAAAAATAAAGGGATATCTTGTATCATTTGTGTCACTGCTCGTACGAGAGAGGCATTCTAATTAAGCCATTGATCTTGTCCCCTGTACAGGTTTTTGAAACAGCCTACTGTGTGATGTAACACGGTATAATAGTTTGTTCTTTCCTATTATAATACCACATGGAGTAGATACGTACCATTTCTTAAGTCGTGTATTAACTTATGTTTTTTCCCTGTTATACAACTTAGATACGTGTGTATACGTTCGCGTTTCTTGTATCCTTTTAAAACATGTTTCGATGGAACAGCTATCTCTAACATCTTTATACGCGTATAATAATTAACAAATTTTTGCAATTTTCTGACAACGGTATTAATATTTTTTTATAAGAATCGTTACATCTTTGGTATTTTTGGAGTCAGTAACCTTTCAGCCACTCTCTCTGCTCCTGTCAGTGTAAAAATAAACGAAAGAAGATGAGGTGTGAAGAAAATCGCGCACATAACTGAAACGTGACAGGCAACGACGTTAAGTGAATTTTTTAACCGCTTGGTACGTGATCATAGATATACGTGTAAGGTGTGTTCCTTTCATGTCACATGGCACCATAGAGGGTTGGTTGACGATGTAGCGACTCGTTGCGACTGCAACGATCCCTTTGCATTCCTCGGCGTAGTTTCGGTCGCGACGATCCGTCGGTCGATCGAAATCGGTCAGGAAAATCGGTGAAATTGCCCGAAAGAATAGATTGGATCGCCGTGAAGGCTGATCACGAATGCTAGACGAGCAATAGGCTAGGTGAAAGGGGACCATTTTCGAAATACGTCGCAGCCAGGTCGACGTGCTCGCTGCTAGTTTCGCGTGTGTACGCTAGCGCGTTCTGTGTTCGAGGAAGCGCGAGTCGCGATTATATCTCAAAAATAGACCGTGCGCGAACTCGAGTTTCTCGTTAGTCTCTCGCCCTACGCGATCGTAGTCTCTTCGGCTTGGTCCTTTCCGACCAGTTTCGCGTTCAACGTCTGAGGTGTTGTTTGCACCGTCTCGGTACATACCTCGCATCTGTATCCATAGTTCATATGTCGTTTTTTAAGTTAATTTAATAAACAGTGGCGATAGTGTAATGTATTTGATATATGAAATCACAGAGTATTCGAAATCCTTATTTCTCGTCCTTACGAGCGATGGTGGTTCGAGTAAAGTAACGCGGATTTAAAAGTTACAGAAGATACGATATTTGTAGATTCTTGTTCATTAATTTAACGAATAATGTTGTTAGCGTGGACTTGTGCGGTTTTAAACGATCGACCTAGTTATTCGTCGATTCTTCGAATTACCTTTACCGCGTGAAACAAATGAAACAGCCCCTTACCTTCGAAATAATCAATGACAAACCGCATTGTTTATTTCGTTGCTTAAATTAAATAAATAATCGTGTTTTATATTAAAACATTGGCGAATTTCTACATCAAATACGTTATCAAATGTGGTAAATGGAAAGTACCACGAATTAATATCGATTAATCTACATCGATGATCTACTAATTTGCTGTTAATTCGAGTCGCGTATAAGCTTATTGCATTTCATTAAAAGAAATTAAAGACAATTTTACAACGTAACACAATGGCTACTTACGATCCAGAAATTTGTTCCTTGGGAAATGCAAGGATTTGACGTTGAAAGTTGAATTGGAAATTTCTCTGCCCTTGGCATTCGATCATTAATCACGGGCACGGAATATCACATCGATTTCCAGGCCACCATTAAATAGGCATTAGCTACGTTTCATTATTAACGTATAATTAAGACAGTCCCTTTTTTACATCCAACCTCACGCTAATCGACGGTCATCGTTCACGAAGCATCGAGTTCTTTCGATCAAATCTACGGCCTTTCTTGTCAGTTCGACGGAGACTCTTGCAAGTGACGGTTCTACGACCAAGCCACTATCATTCGTGATCGATCGAACAAATCGATATCTATACGCGTATATAATTCCGTGTATGTACACAGTTATTAAATTTGATGTTAGTGATATTTATTTGTAAATTCATCGAACGATCGAGCACTCGGTGGAAGAATGCTACGATTGCACCATTTTATAATTTGAAGTTCTTGCGTTCAGAAGTGTTCAGTATTTTGCGAATAAAGAAGAGAAGGACAAAGTGTATCGTATCGAGAGAAAATTTGTTTAAAAATTATGTAAATTTCGTGAACATTGTTAATGATTTGTCAGGATCGTGTCGGAGAGGCGATTACGGTGACTCGTGGGGTTTTGTGCGAAAATAGTGATATTTCGTATAAAGATAAGGATAAAGATAAGGTAGCTGCCTTAAAAATAACGTTAGTGTCGTAGACATCGTCGAGAGTCATGAAATTTTCTTTGTTATAAATTTCAATCGATAAACTTGTAATCCAAATAATAATATTACACGTTTATACTAACCGCTATGAAATAAACGTAATATAAATTTCTATAAACGATTCGTTACCATTGCAATTTTCTTTCGGTGTATATTTATCGATTGTTAGCGTCTTAAATATTTTCTATTGTTTATACAACGTTTCGATATAATGTACAAAGTGACTGGAAACATTGCCACTTTACGGCGATAAAGATCTTCATTCACGTTATTCTTTTGTCCCTATCTCTATTGAAAATTATTCCCGCGATAATCTTATTCTACCTGTATCTTTTACAAAAACAAACAATTTTAGCCATATGGAAATATACCTACGTGTATACTTCTACGAACTTGGACTCATTGAATAGAGAATCCTAAAGATCGAAAACTTAAAACCAATTACTTCGTTGGTATTGGCGATTAGTTGATGAATTAAAATGGACCAGTTGGTTTTTTCTCGAATGATTTCAAAACAAACCGTTCGTTTCTAATACTAATCGAGAAAGAATGCTTGCTAAACACAGACAGTCGCTAAAGGTGTCGATCATTGTTATTCCATTCTTATTTTCGAAAGTGTTATGCCTACATACCTACCTCGGTACTATCGAGATGCTCAAGAACGCCTCGACGTTTGAAATTGCCATTATATAATCGCGATACCTAGCATCGTGCTTGAACAAATTGATGCAAAAGGTAAAAAATACGTTGTCCAATAAAACAGTCAATTTTTTTGTTACGCAATCTTTTTTAAAGATGATTACGTAACACGTTATTATAGTAACTTATAGTTTCTCGTTGTTTAACGTAAACCTGATTTCGCAGAAATATTTGCTTAGGTAAAAATGTTAGTTGCATCTCTTTCGTCTACTTTCGATTTAAAGGACGACGAATTTTCAATCGTTCTGTTTTAATAGCAAATAGCTGTTCCGCTGTATTTATGAAACAATTGAGAATCGTTATATCTTTGATGAAGTCGTTGAAAGCAACGGAGGTAGCGTAATTATTAGAACAATATCTAAAATTTACACTTATCGGTGTTGGATTTTAAGATAATATACAACACGCGTCCACGCTCTCTCAGCTGTCGGAGTCAATGTCAGTTTTAAAATAGATCGTTATCTTGAACGGGGATTCTAAGTAGTTCGATCGATTTCTAACACTTCTAATAATCTTGTGTAATTTGCCTTTCAGTCCAGTTACATGTCTATCGTGTGAATCGTACATTTCTAATTCATCTTCACCGGTAGAAATTCGATTTACTTGGCTTTCATTTGCTTTTGACGGCGATAGTATAGGTAGTATAAATAACATTTGGAAAAGATCATGTAGTCGAAAAAGGCTACCGTCTCATAATCAGCTGCCTAATCGTGAAAGGTGAATGGAATTGTTAGGAATCGTTTTCAAAGTGTGATACGAGTTAGAAAGTATGATAGTATATTGCAACCTTATCTTATTGTTAGCAGGTATACGATTTAAATTCGCTTCGTATCGCCGTTGTTTAAACAGATAGCTATCTTCGAAGATATAATATATCGGAGTTTCGATTGTTTGACGATACTTTTGCTTTCTAAGGATCTATATTTAGTTTAAAAGTACCTTTCCATACACTTGAGATGGAATAACTCTCCCAACGATCAAACACCTTTGAACGCTCGAATCTTGCCAATCCGGCAGAGCAAACGTTCGTTCCAACCCTCAGGAATCATAAAACTCGAACATGTAAAGAACGAACGCTTGAAAAAAAAAAAAAAAGAGAGAACGATTCGATGATAAACCGTCGTTAAACGAAACGTTGTCGGATAAAAAATATTTTAATGAAAAGACAAGAGAAACGTTTTAAAAATTACAACGTGTACTAAAAATGGTCCAATGAGAAACAGAAACCAGCAGTGGAAGTGGAAGTACAAGGACCGTCGAAGATAGAACACATAGGAATAAAGGGAATCATCGGAATCTCGGTGCATGACGCGTATATCAACTGCAAGAGGAAAATCTCAAGAACGGACGAATCTCAATTAAAGCGAACGACAGTCGGAAATCTTTCTGATCATGGATTCGATACGAGATCTGAAACGATTATTGTACGAGAGGACACAAGCTCTTAGACGTCGCGACGATGTGATCGAGATACTCGAGAAAGCATTGGAAGAACGGGATGCCACTATTCGTTACCTTCAAAACGAGATCGACAAGTTCCGGCAAATCGTCGATTTCAGTTTGGCCTCTGGCGCTATCGGGCCGGGTCAGAGATCCAAAAGACAGGCAATTTCAGCCGAACCACTTACCAAAGACACCCGGGTAATCGTCAAGTTTCAGAAACCGCAAAGGTACAGAATTCATCACTTTTTGTTCCGTTCTAACGCGATTTTCAGCTACTCGTTGCCGTGTATCAAGGAAAAGTTAACGTCTGAAATTTATCTGTATCGAGTGTAAAACAAACAACGACACGATAGAGTCCCTCTTGAACTGATTTTTAACTCCCTGTTTAACCATATTATCGTTCGAAGGAAAAAACATTTCACATTATCGCAAAGGAAACTGGCACGGTTCCTCGTGTTAAAGCGTTGATAGTCGATCTATCGAGTCGAATGTATTCGATTCGAAATTTCACACTAATATTGCACTAATCTATCATTGTTATTGATTCGAAGGCCATATATAGAGAGACCGATGACTCAACGATCACCGTACAACGTATCGTTAAGAGTGAAATTTGGTCGTTCCTTGCGCAATTTCGAGTCATGGTTTCACCTATACAAATCGCATTCACCGCGCAACTACGCGACAGGGTGTTACATTCGGGATACTTTTAATTCACGACACGTGCTTTCGTTAACTTTACCTGTGTTGTTTCTTAACTAACCTCTTTCATCGACAACTCTGTTCGATCGGTCGTAGGTAACGCTCGTGCAACTTTCCAAACGCTATGTTCTTTAAACTTTCCATTGTTCTGTTAGAGCGCTTAAACGTTTAGAAAACCACGATTTTGTCGTAAAGTAAGATTGGAAAATTATTTTGCTTCGCGATCGCGCTTTTAAGCAAAATAACGAGTAAATTCCAAACACGACTGTTTTATTTACTACTCGATTATTCGCAATTATTTATTACACGAGTCGCACATAGGATGATAAGTTTTTCTCTTGCAACACGATTCACATGGAAGAAAAAGAAGGTTGGAATAAGTCAGCCAGGAAGAAGTCGTAGAAATCTTCGTAGCAATTTTCGCATTAAATGTCTACGTAAGACGTTTAACATTAAGGATATGACGTTACGATGGTAATACTCGGGTTTATTTTGCAAGTGCAACATCAAAAGTACCGAACCGTGTTTATCACGGTGCACCTGTTACAGGCCACAAGTTGTTTACTGAACAAGTATGCAAGAAGATAGCCTGGTATACGTCAAACACTTTTTGCGTTTATTTAGAGTGGCGATAACGCTTTTTATTTTACTTTTTATTTTATCTTAATTTTCAGTTTTATTCTTATCGATTAATCGGATTTAGCATCCCAATCTAACGGATGAATAATATTCATCAGAATTTATGAACTTTTTCTTATCATTTTTCTTCTGTTTTTTTTTTTTTTTCTTCCAAATCAGCCTTGTTCAAAGCGACGTTTCTAATAATCTTCTTACGATTAAAAGGGAAACCTTTGACAAAAAGGTGTCTGACTCTTTTTTCCTCCGTAGGTCTCGTGATCTGATCAAAGCAGCCATTTTGGATAATGACTTCATGAAGAACTTGGAGCTGACGCAAATCCGCGAGATCGTGGACTGCATGTATCCTGTTACCTTCTCGGCAGGTTCAACCATCATTCGCGAAGGAGATGTTGGGTCCATTGTGTATGTTATGGAGGGTGAGTCACACGGACCTTTCCCTTGTCCAGAATTATATTCTTTCGCGAGTATCGTAGTTTCAAAACGTAAGAAATCGATCCGATTTATTTGGATATATATTTTAATAATCGCTTGAAATAAAATCGAAAGAACGTCGAGCTGAAAGGATTTCGTCGTACAGCTCGCGCGAGTAATTCCAGTCGAACGCAACCGACTCGTTAGAGGAAACTGTGCGCGATTACGCTTTTCCATACGTTCCGGTTATAAATAGTTGGCCATGCTTTAACGAATATAGGCGGAAAATCGTCGTCTCTGACGAACGGGCTTCGCGAATGACGGAATCACGATGGCTGTTAATCTTCCTCGCGCCGTGCAATTTCAGTTTATTCGCCAAGTCAGGCAAGTCGAGGTCGATCATTGTTCCCTGCGACCGCATAGTGTACCGTTATGCCCTCTTGCGTCGCCGCACGAAAATTTCTTCGCCGTTTTGCCTACACACTCACCGTCGTATTGCTTTCCACGTGGAAAATTCATAACATCTGCAACAATTGTAATCACAAACGAGTGTATAGAGTTGCTTGCGATTTCAAGTTTGGAGAAAATTCTAATTCGACGTTCGATGAATTCGACCGTATTGCGAATATATCTAAGTACGTCGGAACAAGAATATTATCCGCTTTCTTTGTTCGATAGAGCTGCCATTTGACTAGCGAGAAACTTTCAATAAATTCGCTTTAATCCCGCAAACCATGCAACGCGTGATTCATCGTTCTTTACAGGAACCGAATGATTCAAGCTTCTTTGCCTTTTCTTCCGAAAAACCGGTTCCCATAGCGGTAGTTATAAATAAAATGTTGCTGAAAATACTCCGCATTCTTTCCCAGCGATAAGAATCAATCTCCTATTTAAGCAAATTTCGCTCTATATCCGACCAACTCGGCTTAAAATATGCTAATATTTTCGAAATTTCGAACTAGCTAATATATTTTCTGCAATTGCGATGAAAGCATAATAAAAATACGATGTATTATAAAAATTACGCTCCATCGTTAAGTAGAATGTCTATTAATAACTTTAAATCGCCTTTCTCTTCTCTTTCTGCTTTTTTCTTTCAAACAAATTTAAAAAGTTTCGAAAATTAATTCTCTAGTCAACAAACAATACGCGATTTCACTTTACACTGAAAGTAAAATACATATGTACGTAACGAGAGAAATTATCGCGATACGTACGAATATAAATATTTAAAAATAGATTTTTAACATTCGCTAATTCGATCCAATGACTTGTAATAATTTTCGTATGAATTTCGAATATTCGCTGGTGTTGATGGCGCGCTGATACAACGTTGTCGATTGAAATCGCGTTGAAAATTTTCTCCTTTTCTATAAATATTTTACGTCGTACCAAAGTCTGTTTCGTACGTACCAAGCTAGCCTCGCAACAAGCGATCGTAGTTGACGAATTTCAATTTCTTCGCAATTTCGTGCGAGTATTTTATTATAGTCGTACAAAGAAGCTTCATTCTTGGCGAAATTTGCTTTTACTTCCGGTGCTGGTTGAGCGCATTCAGACGCTATTTGCGCAACCAGCAACGATACTACGATTAAATTCGAACGCAATGGGTCACGCGCAACGTAATAACGCGAATTTTTACGTGTAATAGCCACGATTAACCCGACTGTATAAACGTGTAACGTTTAACGTCAAGTCGCGTAACGATTGCGCAAATAATTACGAACACGAGTCTCTTCAACAGGAAGAGATTCGATGATTATACAGCATAGAACGGTGTATTTATAGCGATAGAATCTCTGGTCAATTTATTAATTAAAATGAGGATTTTCTTTGGAGGAAGAGCCGACCAATTTCGGAGCAATTAATTCCTTCCTCGCTTCTCATAATTTTCTTTCGTACATTCCTCGCAATAATTATTACGAATTAATCTACAAAATAAATGTAGTATATTAAATCGGCCTATAATAAATTGATTGTAAGAGATTTATATCTACTAGAAACTATGAAAAGCTATTTGGTAATTTCCTCGCTACTTTGCGGCTGGTTTTTAAATTATTTAAGATGCGATGTTTCGATAGAAACGAAATAGAAAATCGATAGTTTCATCTAACGACGAAGGATGAGAATCACTGGCCTTTCTCTCGGAAGTTGGTGTACCGTGATAGCATAGTAATTAAAAAATACAACGGTTATAATGTATTTGTAAAACAAAATTGTTTCGTATCGTTTTGCGACAAATCGAAAGTATCTGTGAAACGAAACGAGGAAAATCCACCTGACGGAAACGTGTAAACCAAATCCATGTTTCACTCGCATATTATCACCAGCATAACGTCATGCATATAATTTTACGTTCCTATCTAACTATACATAACTTCTCCGACGCTACTATGATTGTAATCGTAACAATAATAGGATCCATTTTAACTGTATCGCAGTAAATCCGTAATTCTTTTAGATGGTGTTTAATAATTGAATTTGGATAAAAATACCTACTAGAAAAGCATAGTTGGTACTGTCTGGCTAATTTCAAATTTTCAAACGATGATCAATTTAGATTTTTTGTTCGTCGTTGCTATGTACTATCTGTACGCGCCGTAATATTTGCGATGATAATCGAGAGAAAATAAGAACCCGTATACCTACAAATTGAACGTGGATTTTTAAAATTTAAAATCACATAATAGACTTATTCTATCTTCGATTCAATTTTAATCGCAATTAATTATATACGATATACTTTCTAACGTTAAACTTTCTCTTATAACGCTTTTAGCGTAGGTTTAAATTTTGTTCGTGCCGTTGGCAGAGAGAACGAAATCTGTAGGTTAATCGCTTTAGAAGGATTCCTCTTAATACAATAGTCTCGTTAAAGAGCGTACATGCCGAATCGATTAAAGTTTATACATAATGTTAGAAACCTTTCTGCGTAAATGAATAAAATATATGAAATTACAGCGATAGAAGTGAAATGTGGTCGTAGGAAAATCATAATGATTAGAATAAATTGCGAGGGACGAGCAAATGAAAGTGTGAATTAACCATGTATTAGCGATAGTTTTTAGTATCTGACATAGAGGAAACTCGACCATTTCCACGATAATTTAAGTAAAATCTTAACGGTAAAATTATATTACAAGTCGTTCGCTTGGTAATAATTTGCATGAAATTATTTTTTTATCCAAACCTTAGCAATCATGTGCATTGCCGGATAATAAAATCATGAGTCATCGTTATGGCAGTAAGGAGAGTAGATTTAAATGTAATAACGGGACGTGTACTTTTAAATATATGTATAGAAAACACAGAGAATATCGAACGTAATATCAATGTCTGTCATATTTTGCGAGATACGTGTTATTTTAGAAAATTTAGTTGTCACGCGTGTTACTCTTGGCTTATAGAGAACCGTTTCATCTTGAAGCAAATTTGCAAATTAAAAATTACGTCGACGCGAGGCGTAGAATCGAAGCAAAAAGAAAGAAAGTTAGAATTTCAAGAATTGCTCGGAAAAGAAAAGGAAGATATAAGAAGAAAAAGAATTAATTGCATCGGGGTTATTAGAGAAATCTAGCCGCGTTAAAAAGCAAAATGTAAAGCGTTCCACAAATGGGAAATAATGACACGATGAGAAAAATAAAGGAAAGGGGAATACGAAGCCGGGGGATCGAGCGCAAAACGCGAGAAACAGTTCCAACCAAGATCGCTCCACTTTTGCTCGTAGTGTTTCCCACTTGTTCTCGCAATTAGGCTATGTTATTTCATTGCGATTTACGAAAGATAAACGAGTCGATTCAGGGGAAACGTAATTGGTGCATCGTTTCTAATCATTCGTTCGTTGTTGAACTTGCGTGCTAACAATTACCAGACAAGCAAACAAAAGGAAACTGCAAGACAGGCATTTCTCGAAGCACGATCGAAAAGTTCCAGTCGATTCGCGTGTATCTCCGTGGTATATCCGTTTCTTCTCTTTTTATATAATTCGATACAAATCTGCAATGTCACACGCAATATGGTTGGCTCTTGATGGAATTAGTCGTGGAATTTCATGCCTCCAAAAAGGAGAATTTCAACGCGGATGCTCGGAGCGCATCAGCTGACACGACAAATATACGATATCTAGTCTTTTACTAGCTCGATTATATCGTACAAATTGATAAGAGTATCTTGCGGTATTCTCGAGTCACCCGATATACTTGTACATAGTTACGTGGGAGTGGTCGCGCCGAGGGCAATCGCATTCGCCTGAGAACCACTGTCCTTTCTCTCGCTAACAGCGAACTGGTGGGGGGATTGGCAGTCGGAGGGGAAGGGAGTTTCTCGTGCACGCTCTTTGCGGGCGTACTTTTCACCAGTCGCGAACGCTGTCAGTGAGCGTCAGTCTCGAAGGAGTGGTCCTGCCTGTATCCTCGTTCGCGACAGGATCCTTCTTTGTGAAAACATCATTCGCTCTTACTACTCTTACATTTGCTCGCTTTGCTTACTTTTCTCCACGAGATCCGTATCATTTTCTCGTCGTCGAATAACGAGCCATCGAAATTTCTTTGCCGATAAAACTGATCGATCCAAGTGGAAACGCGAGTGAAGACGGAACCGTGATTTCATTGTCCATCGGATCTCTTGCGCAAGCAAACGATCTATCGATCGACAGATCGGTCGTGTGTCTTCTACGTGACTTTTTGAAAAAACAACATTCTTCGATCTAAAACGCCGAGGAAACTTGGATTTCCATCGATCAGAGATGACGAGCTTTAGGTACAGGAACAATGAAAAGTGATAAAGCTGAAATAGATTCGAGGCGGTGAAAAAGATCGAATCGTTTACCTGTTATTGCAGAATCGAGAGGTCCGATTTGTATCGAAAGGAATCGAGCCGGGACTAAGAATAGCGCGTCATTGTTCTGCTTCGTGACAGACCTGGAATTAGCCGCTCGAAAATCGCGCAACTCGCAGTTTTCCATCGCTGCCGGCTGTCGTTTACGCGCTGTCCCGAAGCATGAACCGGTGGGAAGTCGCTGGAACTTTTCGGCGAACGCTGGACTCGTCGATTCGTTCCAAAAGCAATCCAAGTAGTTCTCAGAGACACGTGTCTCCCAGCCTTTCTTATACGACTCGAAAACGCTCGATCTTTTAAGAGTTCGACAGTTCTGACTCGAAGGGTTGTTGCAAAATCAAACAGAAAGGAAACGATCGGGGGAAACGTTCATCGATCTACCCACTGAACGAACGCCAGATCAACGTCAAAGTTCTCGTTCCCACGGTCAAATTCACGGAGGATTTCCAAACGAACGGCAGACACCGATTCCGATCGTAACGAGCGGCAGGGACCCTCGTGACTCTTAACAGCCCGTGCAATCTATGTTCCTATCCTGAAGCGAAAAACGCGAGCTGGAGGCGTTGGAAAATGTCCAGCGCGGTGAATCATGTCCAAGGTCGCCCACTGGATCAAACGTTTCCAACTATCGTCTCGGAGCAACGTTCCGACGTGTCTCTCGCTATCTGATCTCGTTCAACGACCAAGGTTCGTCATCGCTCTGTCTGTAAAAGTCTCTCGTGCTTGAACAACAAACTACGAAAAAGGAGTATTCCGTTTCTTCGTTTTTCGTCAATTTCGAAGGAAGCTCTGAAAGAGGTGGGAAGTCTGGGAATCCCGAGATTCGTCTGACCATGAAAGTGAGAAGTTATCCTGGCAGAGCGGTGTTGGAGGACCCAGAGTTGCTGTTGGACCCTGACGCGACTCGAGGAAGGGCGATGGAGCTTCTTTACGAGGCCAGCTGGCGCGAGTGTGGCGTCAATTGGGCAAGTAACGCAAGAAGCAAACCTCCGTCGAGGGAGGACGAGTACAGACAACCTTATGCCGAGGTGATCTCCCAGCTGGAGGGTGTTCTGGATGGTAGCCGCGTTGACTCGTCGGCCAGGGAGGATTATGAGTCGAGGAGATCGAGTAGCAGCAGCACGACCGACAGTGAATCGAGCGAATTGAATCAAACAGGGAATAGTCAAGGTGGATTTCTCATACCCAGACCGAGGTTGATCGTACCGGTTCACACCTACGCCAGGAGGCGACGAACCGGCGCTCCTCCGCCGGCTAGGAGACGACATATACGCGAAGGTATTCCGACACCGATTTTTTACCACTCTTTAAGCAACTATTTTTGCCTGGTGATGTCATTTGTTTCGATCGAGCCTCCAAACCGTAGGAAAATTCCTGTTTTCCTTAATCGCTATCAAACTGGTTTCTATTATGTAAGAGAAGTTATCGATATTAATATCTTCTAATCAGTGATTCGTGAAATTTCACTGGTGATATTAGTTCAGTTATGCGAGAGTAGTAAGCACGTAGAAACATTCCCTAAAGATATTCTTAGCTGGTTATCGTAACTCGAGTAATGGAAATGGTTTAATCGCAAAACTTTTACACGGGACTGTATATTCTAAGCAGGATTGACTTGATATCGATGACATCGATCCATCGATCGGTATGCGTAACGCTTCTGAACACGCGGTACCGCAAGGTAAGAGCTGACACATTTCTGCGATAATAACGGGTTGTCCAGAGTGTTCGTAGCAAAATTTGAGAAAAACATGCGGACAATGTTCACGGGTAGCAACTATAACGTAGAAATTCTTTGCCGAGGATTATTTTTATAAACAATGACTGGAATAAATCTGACGTCGAATCGATAACGATCGATTATTTACCGGTAGATACATGGTCGTTCGTTGATCGTAGTAATTGATAGAAGCTTTTGAACGATAGTGGTCTGAATGATTAATCTCTGCGTTTCTACGCTTTCGATAAAGTTCAACGATGAAATTCCCTGCGTAACTGTCTGCGTAATTTTCTATGTAATTATTGTTAGATATACTGTATCTATCGAAAGTAAATGAAAGTCACGAAGACTGGTACGTAAGAAAAGTTTATAGAAATGTATTCGACGGTAGAAAATGTCAGCATTGCTTCAGGTGCTGGAGGAAGATGATGGTGATCTAAAGAAAATGTGAACATCGTGAACTATGCTCGAAACGTATTTCGAAATCGATCGTCTCTTCCAAGCGAAGCTTTTTAAATCGAATTAACGGAAAATTAAAACATCCAAATAAATCGCATTGGAATAAAATATCAAAGAGGTAGGAATTTGAACGATTACTTTGACGCTCTTCACACGATCAAACGATTGATCTTAATAACGATAGGAATAGTAATAAAAGAGGAAAATCTGTATATGTCGAGGACACGCGGTAATCGCGTAATAGGATATCGCTCAGTCGTTGACATTACTGAAAATAAAAACACAACGTGCTCGTATTAATTTAGTTGCAAAGTTTTCAGGATTTTTACGCTTTCAAAGATTCTCTATTTAATTGCATAAGTCCGAGATTCGTGATTCGAATTAAACATAAGATATATTATCATAATGATTACTTTGTGATAAATAGTTTATTCGAATAATAACCAAGCCTAATATCTAGATGCACGTTAAAAATTGATAATTTCAGTGTTCAGACCGAACCATGAATTGAAAGGAGAAAAAGAGTAAAAATGTCTAGCACGACCAAATCTGACCGTGAGTCATTGCATTTTATAGTTTACCACGCCAGTCTTCTCAGTTTATTTAAACATTTCTAAGAAGGATACATCAATTTTTCCTAATTCCTCGCAAAGAGACGAGAGGAAGTTGTCTAATCATAAAATTAGATACAATACACACGTAGGCAGAGAACGTCAATTAGACGGTACATATCCGCGAAGACTGGTTTGCACTACCACTCATAGCGTCTAGATCCGGGTCGAGTCTCGACCGCTCGCGACCAGCTTTTGTAATCTTGTGAAAAATGTTTGTCCTTGATTCGATCGGGATCCAACACGAAATCTCGCGTTGGTCAACGAAAGTGAAGCGAATATATTTCGCTCGAGATCGATTCTTCCGTGAAACTCGTCTTAACCCTTAGACGCGCGATCTTTCTAAAGATACTGAAATCTAAATATACCGAAAGATTAAAATCTCGTATAGACGTATCGTAAAGCCATAGCTATGGTACGGCGACACCAATAATGTCGAAAAATAGATTGACGTAATAACTTGTGCATATAAATAAAACACATATGTGTGTCTCAACCTTCGATTGCAATATTCTTGTGAAAGCAAATGACGATACAAAAATAAAATTGGATCGAAGTTGCGCAAGAAACGCGATCTCCGGTTCTCTACAAATGCGAATACAACAAACGTTTCCGTATTACACGAATATTAGCCGTTTACGTATTTAATTTGACCTATCAGTCAGCTGTTGTAAAAACTACATTTAGGTCGGACGTCTCTATCGCAAGAGCAGCGTTACTCAAGCCTGTTGCTGCTCCTATCTTTCAACGCGAAGGTTGATTACACTGCTTCTAATCACGTTTCAGACGTTTACTTTGATTTTACTTTGTATCTTTATGGAGAACATCTTGCATAAGATAACGCGCATTGCGTTAACCGCGTTCTTTATATCGCGAAGAAGCAATGAATCGTATCTTCCAACATCAAATCGAATTTTTCTTCTCCGATCGATTATTTGTAATCGCATTTGTGACTACTGCAATGATTTATCGACGACTCGATTAAAAATCGAAATTGACAAACGAATCGGCTGATTTTCACGATATTTGGAAAGGAAGAAGAAATTTTACTTCGATAGAATCGATATATCCGAAATTTTAAAAATTTCCACGTGTCTCTCTAAGACGAAAATGATTTTATTACTATTTTCACTCGCTCTCACTGACTGTAAATTTTCCATAATTTCAAGTTGTCTCAAAGATTTCGAACCGAGATACCGCGCATAAGAATGTTCGTCATTATCTTACTAAAGAAACAATTATTTCTCAAGTATCATCCCACAGGCAACAGATAATCTTAATTGCCACTGGATTCTCACAATTTTACTCTTTATTGCATTACGCAATCATAAGTATTAAATATTATCTATGAAATACGCGATCATTGAAATAAGTTCAACAATCTACTGCTCCAACGCGTAGAATTCAAGTTCATAGGGATACAAAAATCACGATTACTATTCGGAAATATTTTGTTTCACCCTCGGCTACTCTCTCACGTTCGAACAACGTATCGTTTCGTTTTCGTCGTTCTATCGCGCGGCTGCTTTAACTTTAATTAACGTTCTGATTGATTTTATTAACGATGTTCCGTAAATAAATTTCAATAGATTAGATAGAAAACTAAACTTACACGTTATGACGAGATGTCACGGTGATCTTAGGTGATCGAGATCATTGTTTTTTGAACGGAGCTACACATCTTGTTATACAGAATTCGATGCAGTCTTTCATTCTCCGTAAAAAGGTATCAAGGTACTCGTATCTGAAAATGCTTTGTTTAAAACATATTTTAATATTAATTTCATCGAGTTCCATCAAATTGCCTGTATGAAAGACAAGGAGAACGCGAAGGTAAAAGCGCTGCGTTCCTCGTCCTTCCTACGATGAGTTTTACAAGATTAAAGTTAAAGTATCATTTAATCTAATCATTATGCGAGCCGAGTAGCTTGATACTTTTTTATAGAGAATTAAAAAATGCACCGAATGGTGTATAAAAAAATGTATAGTTCCATTTGAAAAGCAAAGATCACCTTGAAATCTCAAAGGCACATTCACCTACATGAGATTTATGGCCTTCGCGAGATATCTCAACCGAAACAAAATAAGTTTTGCTTGGCTCGACTTCCATCGTATACAAACGCGAGTAAAGACAAAAATCACGACCAGATATAGTTTCTGGAGCACGGAACGCGGTTACTCGTTAGCACGGTTTCCTCGTTGACTGTATTTTATGGGAGAAGCCATCTTATCGCGCAGTTTAGCGCGGCTTGCTGTTTTTATTTCGACTCGGGAGAGTTTCATCTGTTATTCATACGATGCTCATCGTGTTGCAACTTTCACGCTCCTCGACCGCGTATCGTTTTAGAATTTGTTTTACTTTGGTAGTCTAGGTGTTAAACCGCGTCGTTCGTTAATCAACTTAACCGATTCAACGATCGTACTACACGGTAATCAACGCGAGGCATTAATTGCACGACTATTTCGTCTTTCCGTCTTTCCCACGTTCTTGCTGCAAACTGGAGTTCTAATTGCAAATATTCGATACCGCTGCCTGGATTAATCGCGATGAGTTCGCTGCATGATCAACGATTCTCGTTGGGACTGCTGGTCATAACGTTTTTTGTCGATCGATCGACGATGAAAGGGAGAAAGTCCCGTGAAACATAGTGCCCTGCGTGCAGAGAAGAACTAATTAAAGGCTTAACCGCAAGTTTTTCAACCATGAAGGTCCAAATCTGTCTTCGAAATGTCTTTCAATCTCGCGTGAGAAATCTGAAGAATTTTCAGCCAATTTAAATGTCTGGGGAATCTTTGGTTTCTAGTTCAACAAAGCGAGTGAGATTGTAAAGTGCGATGCGTTACGATACGTTAAACCGACGGTTATAAATTATTATTCGTTTTTAGACCGGCAGATGTTCGAGTTATGTAACTTGTTCATCGAGGAGTTATCGTGCCATATTTTATTCAACTAAATTAGTTAATATTTACCAGCCCATTTGCCATACCTTATTGCTATTCGCCTTTAATTAATCTTACGGGATTAGCGGGATTTTCCATGCTGTATCTGAAAAGATACTCAACGAAGTAGAAACTGAACGATTTGTGTTAATGTATTCTAAGTTATTACATTGTAAATGATTTTCTATCCGAGTGATTTTCATCGAAATTGGTGGAGAAGAAAACAAGATTAATCAATTTCGCTGTATACTAATATCCCTGCGTAGATACACGTGGATAAAAAGTAGCTTTCAAGAAATTTTTCAAGCAACTCAAATCGCTTCTAATTTAATCCTGGGTAATAAAATTTTCATCGACCTTCTACCATTTTAACACTATGGCTTTTTGGCCCGATTGCGTGAGACTATCTATACCTATAGAGAAAATACTACACAGAGGATCTTTCGACCCAGATTTTCCAGTGACCTCCATCAATAAAACTACCTGGCAAACTGGTATCTTTCACACAAGAATACCGCGGTGTTATATAGCCGCCTATTTAAGGGAACAAGTATCTAACGCGTTTTATAGAGAAGAAGAGTCTGGTATTTGATATTTGAGCATAGGTTAATGTACCATATTCAGGTTGTCGTACTTTTCCCCAGCCATATATTGTCAGTACACCGTTGTCAATATTTTATAGGTCAAAATAACAACAACAATGTCATTATTAAATAGTTGTAGAAGAGAGGTGCCAAAATTCTGAACGCATTACACGCGCGAATTATTTTCCTGTTTATGGCAACAGTAGTGCCTAGTCATCAGACTTCGCTACATTCTCACTCGCAACAGAATAGTAATCCGCGGTTGACGTTTGTCTGATGTAAAAGTAACGTTTTCTCTGGCTTTCTGTGTCGTTTTATGAGATAACGTTATGTACTAACTGTTACACTGTTATGTCGTTAAAAGCGTCTGTGTTCGATTGAGACTAGAATATTAACAGGTAAGCTCGATCGATTATTTTCTTCGTTTTCGGATTATTTTATAATATGCTCGTTTGTAGTCTCGAATCGAACGACTTAACAACTCTTGAATGGAAATATAGGAAGCTTTCTGTTACTATCGACGAGCTTGTAATATGTATTTATCGAAGGCCAATGAACTTTCTATTTCTGGAACTATCTTTTAAATATCTATTGCGATATTATCGAAAATGCACGCTAAAGAAAGTTACGTGTTTCGTAACAGCTCTCGGCTATACCAAAAAGAACGATATGAATAGATAAATAGATAAAGTATGAATAGATCAGGAATATTTACATGTAGTAGTTGTAGAAAGATATCGTAATATTCCTACGACTCCAATTTCAAACAATGATTCTATTCTTTGCTGTTATTAGTCTTGTATTGGCAGGAATATTAAATGTTTCGAAACGAAGTCATAGTTGGAATCGTGTACGCACGTTCGTGATTGTTGATCGCGTATATCGCTTTTCTTTCCATAACTCATTAACAATTCTGCCAGTGACATATATTTACATGAAATCTTTTTTTATCTCGACCTATAAAATATACTTACAACATAGGTCGGGAAAAAAGTCCACCGAGGTCAAAAGTGAAGGTGATTTTAGACAGGGGCAGAGTGTTTGGTTCTAATCGACGAGTCAAGAATTATTTTTATACTCACCTATGATCTCAATTTTTGGCTTTTGCTTCTAAAATAATCATAAAACCTGTTATAATCGTATCTCCCAACTTTTTCAATTTTCATCTAAGGACGTGTTCCGCTTATTTTCATCCGGTGATTAATCTTTCTCGGCGTCTACCCTCTTTATATAAATCTCTTTAGAGCGTTTGTTTCTCTGTTGATATATCGACTATGTTGACGACAGAATTATATTTAAAAGATCAACTAGAAGATCTCGAGAAGACATAGTGGGAAAAATATAGCGTAATCACGTAAACCTAAACGACAGAACCTTGGAATCTACTTGCGCTGTCATCAATGCTGAATTTTCTCAAGGATTGTATTCGTAATACAGGCAGTTCAGTGTTACGCGAGTGACACCATTATTTAAAAGTACAACTTCCATGGACGGTAATTATTCGTACGCGCCTGTAACTCGCCTAATTCTTTATGAATTTTACCTCGTTATTAATTAAAATGGCTCGTAATATTCATAGAGGGAATAATTTGCGTTCTTGTTTTTGCTTCTTCGGTAAAAATACCACATCGCTAAAAATGCGGGAAACGTGAGACCACCGATCTATAAATTTGAGCAAAAACATTAAGAAATTGAACTGGCTCAAATTGAATCGAGCTAAAGGGAGAAGCCGAGCGAGTTTCGAAACAGGCCGTGCACCTATTCAGCCGAAATCGAGCTGAATTTGCTCCCAAACTGGCTGACAACATGTGGGTACTGGACACTCTAAATTCCGAGGGATTTGGTTTCAAAGTAGTCGCAGGAAATTCGTGCTGGACCGGTGAACAGCTGTCGTCCGAGATTCCACGTGATTCGAGTCATTCTACTTCGTGATTTGATTAGAGAAGCAAGTCTTTCGTTGCGGCGAATGATTAAACGTTTATGATCTTTGAATATATACGGTAAAACTCTACGCTTTGAACAACTGCTTTTCCGTACCACCACGGTAGATTCTACTTAAAATTGTACGTCTTACGGCGGCTGGATAAAGTAACGCTTAACTCAAGTTCTTATCTTTTGTCGATAGTTTAGATAGGTTTATGTAAACTTCCAAGTAATAACGATTTATGCAATAGTAATTGCGTATGTTTGCGTTTATCATAATTTTCTTTTACGCGAATGTAAGCGCATTTGTTAATAAACGCGCTTTGAAAAGCGAAGGAAGAATTACTTTCACGCTACGCGCTCTAATCTGACACTTACGCGAATGAAATAGCCCGTCGAATCGGAGTTTCTGAATGACGCGCGGAAATAAACGGGGCTTTTCACCGACGAATCGCGTATTACGGATTTTCTTGAGGAGTCTTAATAAATCCAACTATTATTAACTTGGCAATTCCCTTTTTCTTGTTCGATCTTGCTTAAGTAAAGCCGTGCGAATCTTATAAGGATACAGCACGCGAGAAATAAGTTCTGGTATCTTGCAAAGTCGAAAAATATACCGATGACTCATGGTGAACAATGCAAGGGTTCCTTACACGCGCGTCTGGAGGCGGTACGGTGATAAGGACCATTTCTCCTAACAGCGTTCTCCGCTCTACCAGCTCTCCGGTAATATATCCAGCTTCTACGGCAAATATTTTCTAAAGAAATATCCCAGTGTCTTGTCAACCATATGCGTACATAAACAGTCCCGTTTCGCTTCTTCTTCTTCTTTGAAATGCCAAATTTCCTATCAGTCTATCCTACGAATAATCCTATAACTCTCGTCTCTTCGACTGAATCCCGCGTTAATCTCTCTAACTCTTTCGTCGAAACGATCTTTCTCAAACAATCTGACACCATCGTCCCACAAACTTCTCCTCTAAAAGCAACATACAGCGAACACGTTCAGAGGTAAACCGTAAGAAATCTGCTCCGAAAAAGTCGTCTCGCGTCCTTGGCGATATATTCGAGCCATCCTCGCTAGCGACGCGTTCGATGTCGCTAGAAGAACGAATCTATCGACCTAGTTCAAGAAACAGGCACGAAAAAAGAGAAACATATATATCGATAATGAGGAAAGAAACGTTAGAGACAGCGATCCGCTTTTGCAAACTGGCTAGTCAAGGTTCCTGGCGAGCATTGACGTAAAAGCTGGCTAGTTGACGCTCGAACCATGCATTTACCCAACGAGCCGCTTTGTCGTTATCCGCTACGGGTCGAAGAAACGAGATCGTCGGGTTGGACTGACGATAAGACACCGCTACACCAAGTAAGCGGGAATTCAGTTACACGGCTTTCGAATAAAACCTTTCCACGGGGATATCGTATGCGAGGCGTAAACTTTTTGTCCTGTTATATCGTCATGCTAGGTGGCCTGTCGCGGGTTTGTACACACACGGTGTACTCTTTAAAATTCTGTGCTACCCGATGTATACAGCCATTCGCGAAAGTATCGTTGCATCTTGTATTTTTGTTTCAATAAGACGTATAACAGTTTCTTGTACGATGTTCGACTTCGTCGTATCCAAGTACGCGATCGATGGTTAATTCTTAAAACAAACGACTTACCTCCGTAAATATATTTATGACGAGGAAACGACGGTGGTTTACTACGAAACGGAATTCGTTCGTGGAATTGACTTTGGCAGAAATTGCGAGAAAGTTTCTCGGTCCAACGAAGCCATTAAGCGTTGCAAAATTTCAAAGGACGAATCGGTACCACCGAGAGTTAAGTGGTAACGTTGAATTTCAAAACAGAAACTATTCGACACGGTTCGTCATAAGTCGAAGCAGAAAGTTTAAAGAACCACAGCTGCGCGAAGTATGAACGAGTCATTTTGAAACTGTGTACGTATGATGATTACCAATCTCATAAACCATCCGTCTGAGGAACGTCAAACGCCGTCCGTTGTTAATAAAATAATCTTTCTTCGAGTCAATTTTAATTATAACGATCATATTCTCCGTGGAACATCCGATAGAAGTCTCGGGCCTTGCGTTCATCGTACCTATATGCGAATAGAACATAAACCACGGACAGACCTCGAAGAAGAATTATCTTTTTCTTTCTTCTGTTAGCTTCTCTCGTTCGAGGTCTCTGGCGGGTCAGCTATAGCGGGTGGACCCTTTCCTTCGTCTCTCGTACCTTCGAAGCATCTGCGAATGCCTGAGACGCGTTCGAACAATTCCTTCGCGCTATACCTGGTGGTTGCCGATATATCCTCGAATTTATCCAAAGTATAGCAAGAGGTATCTTTTTACTAAATTGTCCGTCGTAGAGTGGAGAGTTCGTTCGTTTAAATAGAAAGAAAGAGTTGCTGATAAATTATTCGCGATAATGTACGTGCACGTTCTATTTCCACAAGAACGATTCTAGTTTGATTCTACTATAGATAGATTCTACTACAACCGAATACGTCTACATACCGTAGAAAGCAGCGATCTAATCGAATTTTACTACTCCGATTAACCATACGTTCGGCTAGCGAAACAAGAGCGTAACTTTCTATCGAAATTGCGCAAGACGCTTTATAATTATCAGTCACGTTAAAGACTCTATTTAAACGTGTACGCTATCCAAACGGAAATGCGTATAACGTTGGTGATGTCGGTATATCCGATTCGAATCGAGTTTTTAACGTTGCGAGGCGCGAGCTCGTCTCTCTCGGATCCAGAACAAAAAGCTCGATGTCTGATTCATCGCTCGTTTTGCAAACATTATGGCAAAATACACTCGCGCTAGATTTCGACACTAAACTATTCAAGTCGGAAGAGAGAGTCGTGAAATCAGTGACAGAACGTTGTTTCGGCTTAATTGAGAAAGGAATTTTATCATTTTAGAGACGAGGCAAGAAGAGATGCTTCTTCCACAAAAGCAGAATTTCATTTATTCTTACTTTTCGTAGGAGAAAGGAAACGTCGTATCTGTTTGCACGGTAAGGTTTCTGATAAAACTGACACGTATTAATCACTTGCAATTACAGACTTCCTTTATTTCCGATTCATATTGGATATATAATATCTCTTTGCTCTTTATTTCTAGTATTTTGTTTTCTCGTAATATTTCAAAACTATGTAGCAAGTTGAATGGACTCGCTATTTGAATCGATAAACGTCTATTATACAAAGCAACAAGACAATAGAAATCGCGTCTATAGAAATATATAACGGATCAGCTGCTTAATTTCCTCGTCGATCGTTGTTGAAAGCTGTACAGTGTAATTTCAGGAAGTTCTAGAATATTTTGCAATAACTATCGTTGATCGATGTTTTGGTTAAAAGTATCGCTGCTCGAATTACATTTCCAACAAAAGATTTCGCTTTATACCGTCTACCGTCATTCGGGGTTTACGTTCTATCATCCATCAAGATGATCTATCTACATCGAGATTGCCTCGGTATTCTAAATCAATCGCTTCTTGTTTTTCGCGATGGTCGAAGGTTATACAACGTTTCGCGGATAACGCGTGTATATAAATGTCATTACAAATGTCACGTACATGTACCGAGAACCCGACGGAATTTCATTCCTTTTTCCTTTCGTAATCGAGAATTCGTGACCAGGTAACATTATTCCGTTAGTCACGTAATTATGTTCACTTTCCAAACTTTATCCTGTTTCGCAGCGAGCGGGAAAGCACTGTCGTCCGTTTCCAGGTTCCACGAATTTTATCAATTCGTTCGATATTCCAAAGATCTCGAATTCTATCCGATTAACTTCCAACGTTCTCCGAATAATGATTCGATAGCCCGATGTGTCATTTCCTCGAATGGATGTTTAAAAGAGCTGTCGGAAAGAAGTAACGTCGAAGCATCGAGACGAGTTACGTGAGGTCAGCGTTAATATCGGACGAGGATTCCTAGGACGGAGGTCGAGACTCGTAAAACCGAGGCGAAAGAGCGAAGCACGGGTCTCGGAGGAACGCAATCGTGTCAGAAAATTACGAAACGCGATGGCAAATGCGTGCAAAATGTACACGCCAGCGATCCTCCTTTTAAAACTGTCACACTCGTTAAGAGTTCTCGCTTACTCGCATCTTTCAAACGTTCAACTCGTAAGAGCCGCGTTGATGTCGTCGAGCCTAACTTTAGTTACAAGCAACGACTTCGCGCTTATTTTCCGCTGCTTTTCCTCCACGATAATTTACCCAAGTCGCGACGTGATTCATTCTGAAATGGCTTCGACTAATCGGGACGTAGGATCTTTTACGTTTAATTGAATAACGAAGTCGACGATCCCTGAAAGCAAGACTTTGCCAACTATGACAAGCAATTTTGAAATTGCCAATTTGTATTAAATTCCAGGCATTGATACCTGTCTTATTAAAAATTGCTCGAAATTAGGGCCATTGCCGAACCTCGGACAAGGACTCCGCGATTAATCAAAGTTACCACCGTGTTTGTCTTCTATGAGCGATATCTCGATTTAAATTTAGATGGTATTTGCGAATAGCATAACGAATTAGACATAAGGGAGAACTTTGATTACAAGATGGAGCAACTTATGTAAATGAGTAAGTTCTTGTTCAGGCATTAGTGTATTGCGTTACAGTATTGCATTACGCACAAAAAGCACCAGGGGCTAACGCCTTCCTAGATTTTCAATCTCCTTCCCATTTGCGAAACCGTCGCTTTTCCTTTTTTTTATTTTCTGCCTTCCGAATGGTAACCCGACGCTCCGTTCTGCTGTAACGCGACTCCTATTGAACATCTGGATAAATACCTTATTTACGATCACTTCCTACGATAATATAACGTAATACATTAGAAAACATATAGCGGAACGTAATACGAGGTCAGCGAAGATTTGAAAGGATTGTGGGAAAAATTAAACTTTACGATCGTCCCTCGAGATGTTGAATATTAATGTCAAGTACGAACGTTCTGGTGAAATTCTCGTTGGCACAGCTCCGAAACCTTGTCCTTTGAAACGCTTTTCGCTATCGTTATTTATAGTTTACGAGGAAATAACTTTCTCGAGTATCCGTCACGCGAGGAATTTTTATCGGGACGCGGGCTTTCATCGTGGCTGAACGTTTAACCTTCAGGTGCATCGGGTCTCGTTTTCTCCGTTCGTTTACCGCTTCGCTATGCGAACAGACTTTGAAGCAGAAAATCCTCGTAACGACACCACCGTGTTAATCTATTCGGAGACAATAAGTAAATCGCGATAAGACAGCTTGAGAAGCGTTCGTTCGCACGCGTAATCTTGAACGATGCACGTTTTTAAATGTACGCGGAAATATGAAAAAATAAAAATGGTCGATCGAAGCTATGAGATCATCGTCGTAAATAGCTTGACGCGTTCACTGCGACGGATTCTTTTAAGGACTTTTCTATTTCACGATACAGGACTCTACCGTACCTTACTCATTTCCACGTATGTTTTGTATCGCACTTTCATATTTGAAAAATTTGTCAAATATATTACGATTATTTTAATCCGCGTTCGTTTAAAGCCAATTAATACATACGATATAAAGTATCCTTAACGGCACGGGACAACCAACAAATCGTTACGTTTTTGCCTCTAAGGAGCAAATGAGTCTCGTAGAACTATTATTACGTGTCACGCAACTTTATCTTGCAAATACTTAATTAGCGTCTATTTCGTCGAGAAACGTGGAAAGATGACGGTAATATAAAAAAAAGGAGCGGCAGCCCAGAGGAAGGTTCGTTACGGGACCTATACGTCCCGTGCCGCGGTGAACGCTTTAACACTGTCGCATAGGATCGCAGGAAACCAATTTGAAGGTTCGAGTTCCGTTCTCCGGTAGAGTAACCAAAGTGAAACTTTTGAGCGGCAGTTGTAATCGTTCGATGCGAACTGAGCCAAACTGATAGATTGGCAAAGTCCAGAGAAGAGTCGAAGAATGCCCGGTTATCCCGGGGAATCGCATCGGTTCGAAACCGGTTCGCGACGTAAGTCTCTTTGTACCGGCTCGTTCTTGACAGGATACGTTATATGCACGCGAGGAAGTGAAAGCAACGTTCACGGGACAATACGGCCGTGGACTATCCCCTTCTCTCAACCCTCTCTTTGATAAAATATCTACGTATTACCGAATTACGGTATAGTCCTAACGAATCATGAACGCGCTGTGGACGCGCCAGAAATAGAAAAGAGGAACACGCGTGAAACCTGGAGCGAGCCGAATGCGGTATCCTTTTCTCTCTCGTTCGTTCGCCATCTTCGTCTAAAAGGCCGAACGTTGCGCCTTCGTTGCTAAAGTGAATCACCTTCGACGGTTTAAATCATGCCGGCGCAACAATAAATCAAGCATTTCGCGAAAGACGAGACAACGCGAACAGATCCATGCGCTGGAAGAAGCGGCTGTGTGGCCTCGTTTAATCGAGAAGAGCACGCCTCCACGACAGATATACGATATACCGAGTGGCGGAACGAGTTACGCGTTAAGAAACATGCTCCAAGCTCTTGTCGAGCTTCGCAAAAACCAAGCTTTCACGTGTCTACCTGACTTTTACGCGACGGATGATCGGAGAAAACGGAGATACTAGGCAATCGCTCTGTCAAGGTATAGAAACTTTGAACTCGGTGATCTGAAAAGTTCGTTTAATATTAAGAAATCTTTCTGATTGTTCTTTGAACGGATGAATCGTTGTAACGAGTCGATTCGACGATACACAGCTGCTTCTTCCTTTCTTTCTTTCTTTCCTTCTTCGTGAAGGTTTCGATAGAGGCAACATCCTTACGATACCAGTTTCGCTTCTTTCGACCATTGCCATTTTAAATCACACGGAAATCAAACTGATTATAAAGCTAAACGCTTGCTTATGGATTCTGCTATTAAATCGATGAAATTTTTAGAAAACGTAATCGATCGGTTTCGCTGCTGAGTAGCTCGCTTAACGAGAAAAGACGATTACTACGAATAGAAAATATAGAAAGTAATAGAGGAAACGAATTAGACGTTTCCCAGCACCTAAAGAAGGCCAAATGTCATTTATCACGGAAGAGTTCACGTTCATAGATCTCTCTCATCTTTTTCTTCGCATAGCCATCGGTAATATTTCAACTTGAAGTTTACATCGTGCCAACCGATTATTACCAACTCGTGACGAATATTTATAGCGGCAATAGTCAGCTATGATTGGCTAATCGTTTTCATTTAACAATTACTCCCCCTTCCTCGATCTATTTCTGCGCCGGCTCGCGCTTTTCCTAGAAAAGAAACGCGGATCTAACGAGTCGAGATGAAGTCGATTCGTTTACAGAGAGAGTATCGTCGCGAACGAGTATGCGTTTCTCGGAATTCCGATGCGAATTGTTAGTCCATAGCGTTAGTCAATCAATTTACAGATTTTCACCGATCCACGCTATATCGATCCGATGGAACGCCGAAACGATTGACTTTAGGATTTACGTTGATCGAACGTTCTTCGTCCCTCCCAGTGAATAGTACGAGTTCGCATAGTCTTAAACCCTATTTTTCGCAACGTTTTCTACGTTAACGCGAAGAAAATAATCGCAGCTTTATCGTACGCGATGCGATAGCCCTAAAATCAGCAGTTGCAGGCCGAGTATCGGTAACAAAAATTTATAAGTCGACAGTATCTTGCTAATGGGTGAAAAATTACTAAACCGCATAAGGGAACTTCCGCCAGGTAGATAGCAGTTTCCTCCGCTTTACGTTCTCCGAGTGGAGCAAAGAAAGAAACGACGAATTGCAGAATAGCGCTCGGAAGAATTGTTTACGGTCGGTAATAGCGGCACAAACAGTCTAATCGGAGAAGCAAGAACGTGGGCGAAATCGAGTATACAATGCACACGTTAACGGTAAGCGAACAGAAAACTGCACAGGTACCGGATGCTTTTATGAATAGGCCCATTGTGCACTAAGGGATTGGGTCTGAGATAACCGCGTACGTTCATTGCATCCGGTCCACACTCGCGTCGACACGCTGAAAAATGTTGATTACTATAGCAGAGAGGGCAATCTTTACACGCTGCCGCGTGACGCAATTTGCTCCATTCGGACAACCGCAAAATTACCAGTTTTACAAGATGTTTCTTATTTTTCGTCGCGTTTAAGATTTCTTGTGATTTTTGTCGCAGTTTAATGCCACGCGATTATCACAAAGCATTCCTAAAGGAGCTCGGTGTAACGTTATCTAAAAAGTAATTATTGACAGCATTGGATGTTTAAAAACTTTGTTAAACGGTGTAATTTAACTCCTCGACTGTTTCTTTAATTTATCGCGATATACGTTAGATCGATATAGAATTGGAATCGCTTCTTCGATGATAGCGGCGCGGTTTATCGTCGAATAAAAATACGATCGATGAAAGGAATTTCGAAAAATCTGATCTGTCGATACGATTATATCTTTGATGTTTCTACGTATGATAGAAGAATATGATTTGTATGCGTTATATAGCATAAGCTTGACGAGTCGTCTAATGTGTTTTTGATTATCTGCTGCGAACATTTCAACAGCATGCGTCCGCTGGATTGCAGGATTTTCGAGATAGCGTAATTACATCTATCGAGTTACTTCAGATTGAAATATTACACATTCTAAGTTATCCAGAAGCGTGAATCAAATTGTTCGCGTGTAACGCTAAATATGTACAAAAATAAAATACGAATTTCAATTACGACGAATATGAAGAATTAAGATTTCATAAAAAGTACATCTGCGTGATCCATAGCTTATCGTGCCAGGTTCCATCGTGCGTAACAAACGACACAGGTATTGCTCGAATTTTGTAATAATCGATTTTTGCGCCAACAACTGCGTCGTCTGGTCGTATCGACCGATGGACAAAAATCTCCTTAACGCGCAACATACGGTCGATCGTTTGTTAGCGTGAATCGCGACTAGTGGAAAAATTTGTCGAAACGCGATCGCCCGCGCTGTTGGTCGAAATTTGTCTTTCGGTCGCGTTAGGAAAGAGAAACATATCGAGAAACTTTTGTTCTTTCGACGAAACTACGAAAAATCTTCCTTTGGTGTTTACTTTCGTTTAATTTGATAAAGAAAAAATCGTGTTCTCAGGAAAAATCACATCCTGCTCGATGATACTGTACGTTGCGTGACACGAAAATGATGACCGGACGATGTTTGACAGATCCAGCAAATACTAATTATTCGATCCTGTTTGCAGAGGGTAAAGTGGAAGTGTCTCGTGACGGCAAATACTTGAGCACTCTGGCACCGGGCAAGGTGCTCGGTGAGCTGGCAATTCTTTACAATTGTAAGAGGACAGCAACGATAACAGCGGCTACAGATTGCCAGCTATGGGCCATCGATCGACAATGCTTCCAAACGATTATGATGAGAACCGGCCTCTCGCGGCAGGCCGAGTACACGGATTTCTTAAAGAGGTAAAAATCATTTCCACGCGATAATCGTGAAAGGGCGAAGACACGCTTAACGAACGACGTGATTTTGTTTCTTTCAGCGTTCCTATCTTCAAGAATTTGCCCGAGGAGACTTTAATCAAAATTTCAGACGTATTGGAAGAGGTAAGTAAGCCTTGGTATCTTCTCGATGATATTTTTCTCGTTTCTCGTTTATTCCATATCGTTTACGTACTTTTACAGACCTTTTACAACAATGGGGATTACATAATCAGACAAGGAGCAAGAGGAGACACGTTTTTCATAATAAGCAAAGGGCAAGTTCGCGTGACGATAAAGCAGCCCGATACTCCGGAAGAAAAGTACATCAGGACGTTGAGCAAAGGCGATTTCTTCGGCGAGAAAGCGCTTCAAGGGTAATTGTTTCAAATGTCGCTAGATCGTTGTAAAATATGGAAATTAAATCGGTATAAGAGAAGAATTTTGGATATTAAAACGGTAAACAAGGACGAAAGAGAAAAATTGAACTTCTAATTTGTATTCTTTGCTTGCCAAATATAGGACGTTACCACAGTATGTACGTAGTCTATATACTCTATGTCGCACTTTCGTCTCATCTTAATCCCACGGTATCATCCTAAATATTAAAGTGCACGAAACGTTTCCACAGAGACGACCTGAGAACGGCCAACATAATCGCTGACGATCCGGAAGGAGTGAGTTGCTTGGTGATAGACCGTGAAACGTTCAATCAGCTAATCTCGTCTCTGGACGAAATTCGTACGCGGTATAAAGACGAGCTCGTGGAACGTAGAAGGTGAGCCTTTATGAACTTACAGTTCATAATCCGATCGTACGCCGGTAAAACGTGGCTTTATTACTAATAACCGCGTTAACTCTCATGAACGTTAATTATACACGACCATAATCATGATCGTGAATCGTCTGTTAAATCCCTGGTCTATGTGTATCTGTATGTTATGTTTCACGCTTACTACCTAGGATGGGAGAATAGAGCGTGCTATCTCGGAGTAAGTTTCGCGTTACGGTACAACCATGTGTGTGCTAATGATTCAACAATTAAGCTAACGTTTCGCTTTTTTCTTCGAGACGTGCCAGCAATTTGCATTAATGCCGCGTCGCTTAGAATAGAGACTCGCATAACACGAAAAAAATGAAAAAGATTAGAAACTAACTAGTTGTTAATAAACCCTATTAACGCGGTATTAATGTAATTTAAGAGCATAGCATCTCGATATAGTTACTCTTAAAAATACTCTGATTACGTTAGATCGCTATTAGGTAATATTTCAGGCTAGAAAGACGTTCTTTTATTACTCGTTGGCAATTATTTCAAGTTCTGACAAGAAAGAGTGTACCTGCGAAAAGTTAATGTAATTAACGATCGTGCAAATATAAAACGAACAAATCCATCGTCCGAATAACGCTTTGATACAGGTTGAACGAGGAATTCAGAGATTTAAGGCTACAAGATCTTCGACCACTGGCTACTCTAGGTGTAGGCGGTTTCGGAAGAGTGGAGTTGGTTCAAATAGTCGGGGACAGCAGTAGATCGTTCGCTCTAAAACAGATGAAGAAAGCCCAGATCGTTGAAACACGACAACAGCAACATATTATGTCGGAGAAAAGAATTATGGGTGAAGCTGATTGCGACTTTGTCGTGAAGCTGTTCAAAACGTTCAAAGACAGGAAATATCTTTATATGCTGATGGAAGCTTGCCTTGGTGGCGAACTCTGGACTGTTCTAAGGGATAAAGGTCATTTTGACGACGGCACGACACGATTTTACACCGCTTGTGTCGTCGAAGCTTTCGATTATCTTCACTCTAGGAACATTATATACAGAGATCTCAAACCGGAGAATCTTTTGCTTGATAGTCAAGGGTAAGATGATTTTTAACGTAGATCTAACGTACTGGATGAGGTAAAGAAAATTTCCACCGGCACGTATCACTGTACGTAGATGTGATATAGCAATGTAACATCGACAACATTTTTTAGATACGTAAAACTGGTTGACTTTGGTTTTGCCAAGCGTTTGGATCACGGAAGAAAAACGTGGACTTTCTGTGGTACACCCGAGTATGTTGCACCGGAAGTTATTTTAAATAAGGGACACGATATCAGTGCCGATTACTGGTCCCTTGGTGTACTGATGTTTGAACTTCTCACGGGTACACCGCCATTCACTGGAGGCGATCCAATGAAAACTTATAACATTATTTTAAAAGGAATCGACGCTATAGAATTTCCTAGATCGATCACGCGAAATGCAACTGCGTTGATTAAAAAGCTGTGCAGGTAATAATTAAACTCTAATTTATACACGAAAAATACTAATTTTATATCCTCGTTACTATCCATCGATCGATTATCAGATAGACCGTGAAATTAATTATTTATTTCAAGGGATAATCCTGCAGAGCGTCTTGGATACCAAAAAGGTGGCATTAGCGAAATACAAAAACATAAGTAAGTGTATCAAAGTTTGCATTAGTTGCGTAAAAAGAAATTAATTGCGTGAAAAAGAAAAGGGAGAAAAATTGTTTATCAACGATCCTATTTTCTTGTTTAGATGGTTCGATGGGTTTAACTGGGAAGGCCTCAGATCGAGAACTCTTGAACCTCCAATCATGCCACGAGTTCAAAGTGCCACCGATACAACGAACTTTGACGAGTATCCTCCGGATTCAGATCCTCCTCCTCCTGACGATTTATCCGGCTGGGATAATGATTTTTAATCGATATTTAATTTATTTGTTCAAACAAATCGTTATTTCTGAGAAAGAAAAATGTTGGAAAAAGCTTCGGCTCGTGTCGAAAGAATCGCAAGATAATTAGAAAATCGTTGGAGAACGTGATCATCGGCATCCGCATTTATTCAACGAGCTGGTACTATGTGATGTTTAGATAATTATTTAAAATTACATCGATCATCGAATACCATAATACAAAGAAAACGAAACTGGCCTGTGATACGTTAATTAGGCCGTTGAAAATTAGCTTTTCCAAACTTTTCGAGTCTATCGAATGATCCATAGATTCGAACGTAGAGAAGATTATCTTTTTACCATACTATCTAACAAGAAATATGAATTTTCAAGACGTCGACCAAAATATTATCGGCATGAATTAAACATGCGTCTAATTTAGGAAAATCTTTACACACACGAGCTCACGTTCGATAGGATTAGAACTCGAACGTGGCATCGTGAGACGCGCACGAATGCGTTAAGTGCCATACCTAACAAAGGTAAGAGTCGAATACGATACGTGTGTACGAAGCGTCCACCTGAACGTGCACGATGTACAGTGAACTTAAATTGTAAGAGACATCTTGCCATCGAACTTGTAAAGTCGTGCACACAGTTTTGCAGAATGAAGCATGTCGGATTCTTCTAGCGTCCGATTCATTGTTGTTTGATTTACTCTATAGTTTATTGTAATAATTCTATTTTAATTAATCATGCGAAAACGTGACTCTTGTAAATAATTGACTATAAATAAATATATATATATATATATATAATATAAAAATATATATATATACTTAGCAATTCAATGTATATCGATTATAAATAAAGTTTTATTAATGCTAATGGTGCGTAACTGGTTATTGTTATGGTTATCGTATGTCTGTCTTAGACTCCTTTCAAACAAATTTTGTATTTTGTTCAATTATATTTTTATATTTGTAATGTTTTTGAAATTTAATTGCACAAAATTCCTTATTTCTATTGATACTCGCATCCCATACCCCTGCCCATCGACGATCATCTATTATTAATTTTATACATGTGCAAAAGGGAGATGAAAACACGAAAGTAAAATCAAGATAACGTATGTGTCACGTCTCGCGCTTCATACGAGCTGCAACGTAAAACAGGAAAAGGAATACGTCATAACTCGCGAATAGCGCGAGCCATAACTCTGGGCAAGTGGAATTAGGAACAGAAAGCTTAAGGGAAATAAAAAATACGACGCGTACGAATACTTTAATATCGCAATAAATCCACAAACAAATGCGCGACAATATTATTGAAAAAAAAATTAAAACCTGCTAAGAATAATCGAAATCGAAACGAGGAACAATGAGACGTCCGCTGAAACGCACCGCCTTGCGCGCGCTCTCCCCATCACAATACCCAGTACGATAAACAGGCAACTGCAGCGCGCCAAGGAATCAAGTATCGGCATCAACAAAGGTAACTACGTGTCAAGGAGAGTACGTCTTATCATCAGCAGAAACTAGCAGTGCTAGAGGAATGCAGCAGCAAGGGCTTCTAAAGAAGAAACCTAATACCTTCGGAAGAACATCAGCAGAAACGAAGACTGCAACATCCGCAGAAATAATTACGTGCCAAACTCCGCGTTACCATAGAATAAACCGTCACGTGATAATTATACCATGATAGTTTTAGTATAAATAAGCGTAGCCACTTGGAGCAAAGTTTAGTTGAGTGAAAAATTAGTCGAGAGTTAATATCAAGTTGAGCGAAGAATTTAGTTAAGTTGAGATTTAGACGAATGGAGTCGAGTTGAATTAAGAGTTAAGAGTTGAGTTGTGTTTTTTAGAAAACTATTTAAGAGTGTAGTATGGTGAACAAAGTATCGGGTGAACCATAAACAATGTCGCGAGAAAGCCGAGGTATCGACAGGCCCATCAATGTGTCGTCGGCCCTTCGATCGAATAGTTTCGTGGAAAGGACCTACGTGACCCTGACTACGAGCGGTTGCGGAACACGTGCGTGGTGGGGTTAAGACAAAAGAGATGCTAAGGGAGAAAGACGAATTAGCAGGCAGTGTCAATGGAGAAGTCGCAGAGTGTTAGTTGAAAAGTCAAAGAGTGCGAACTGCGTAGTTGTCTTAATTGCAGCACGTTGCTGTATTTAGTTCACGTTAATCAACCATCGTTTCCTGTTCAATCAACGTCTGTACAATCCATTTATTGTAAATAAACTAATTGTAGTATAAGATCCTACAAGAGTGAACATCAAGAAGTAAATCTGAACAGCCAGTGGTTCATTGTTCGTTAGTCGTTAATCAGGAGTTGAAAGCATACAGTACGCGAGTTGAAATCAGTCAGTCTTCAAGCAATTATACTTAAACAGTTTAATCAATATATTACTTAGTGCGATATTTCCAATTCAATCCAAATAAAGTGCAATCGGTAGTATATATAAGCAAGGTAAGAATTTTATATTAAGTAATCCCATAAGTTCGTGTCGACTTTTGTGTATACATTTCATGTGTCGATTTCTAAACATACGGCGATAAGGGACCAATGCACTTGAGCTTAGCTGATCGAGAACAGGCTAGAGCAGATTTTCGTGGGTATAAAATCGTAATATAGCGAACACAGTGACCTCTAACAGTAAAAAATCATGAGTGAAATGCGTATCCATTTTCGACATCTCATGTTATATGAATTTCGGAAAGGAAGTTTCGTAACAATTGCCACGAAAAACATATGTGCTGTTTACGAAGAAAATGCGCTTTCATCTCGCACTTATAGGAAGTGGTTCCAACGTTTTAGAGCCGGGAATTTCTGTTTAAAAGACGAGGAACGCTCCGGGCGTCCTCCTCAGACAGACGAAGATAAAATTCGGGATCTTGTTGAAAAATCACGAAGTTTGACAGTTCAAGAGATGTCAAATGTTCTGAAAATACCTAAGACAACGATTCATAAGAGTTTAAAAAAAATGGGGATGGTGTCAAAGTTGAACGTTTGGGTGTCCCATGAACTTACGGAACGGAAGCGTTACAAAAAAAATGTCTGAATTTAATTGGGAAATTTTACCACATCCCCCATATTCCCCAGACATTGCCCCATCTGATTACCGCCTGTTCAGAGCATTACAACACTTTCTAGTAGGTAAAAAATTTGAAAATATTGACAAAAATAGCTTAGAAAATTATTTTAAAGAAAAACAAGAGAACTTTTATCGAGACGAAATAATGGCCCTACCAGAAAAATGGGAAAAAGTTGTACAACGAGAGGGGGATTACATCTTTTCATGAAACTGAAAGGTATGTAAACAATCTTAACATATATAATCGCTCGAAAAACGGCACGAACTTATGGGACACTCTCTTCTCTAAAATTTCGAACTTGTAATACATTGATCATTCGAATAAATTAGGCGTTGACTATTAGTATCAACAAGCAAGAATTATTATCGTATATTTAATTGGGCCTTCTTTAAGAATATTAAACATTCAAAAACGACCGTTCCCTGTGCTAACTTTTGATCTCGTCGCGACTGAATGAATCGCGCGGGTTACGGTGCCTTCAATAGTCGAAGACGCCTACGGCTTTTTCGCAATTCTCCTCCCACTGTTAGCAGAAATATCTGCTCGTCTCTGGGCGAGATTTACGAAGCCATATTGGTTACCACAGAGAGTATTATTGTTACAAACAGTCTTTGTTCATGCTAAGTGCCAAAAGCAAAAAGAAATTACAGAGACAAAGATGAGGGAAGCCGAAAGAATTAGGATTAATCATAGAGCAAATAGAAATTAGTTTTCACCTTTTTTTTAAGTAACAGTATGATCAAAGAAAACAATTTCAAAAAATTTCTAAAATGTCCTACGGTGTATTTTAATAATGTTTTATCTTCATCTATTGTTGAGTATTCTCAATTTCAAATCATTTGAAATAAACGCCGCATAGTGTCAATTTTAAGAATGAATAGTCGCAACCACGGTCATATAAACGATCTAGATCATGATCATATAAACAAGTCTCGACTATGATGTAAAAGACTTGGGAATTGCCATTAAATTAGTCTCTAAAATAGCTTATCAGTTCGGATATACGAATGACGCCAGCAGATAAATTTTGTTCTCGGGCCTTACTGTGAGGTCAGCAAATCTACATTGGCTAATAAAATGACCTACAAAACTTGACCTCCTATCAAATTATCGATCTCGACCTCGACCATAGAGGTATCAAGATAGAGTACGTGAACGAGCTAAAAAAGCTCTAAAGAAATAGAAAGAGAACGCTGCATATAGACCTCTTATATTCTTGTTTAATAACGCATGCATATTTGTACAATAAATATAAATATGTAAGTATAACGATCGACTAAGGACAAGATAGACGTGATATTAAATAGAACTTTGTGTCTCGTGTTATAAAATACCGACCTGTCAAAAAATCAGAATATTTCTTACGCCATCTACGATATTCTGCTGCGAACATAGGAATTGTTACAAACAACTCCTTAGTGATTTTATCGCCGATGGGACGTGATACTTGTAACATCAGCTTACCGACGTCTTGCTGTTTTACCGATAGAATCTTTAAGAATTTTTGCCTCTATCACCCCTCTGTATTTCACACGAACGCGAGCTTGTCATCAACCATGATATCAACAGCCACTAAGAGGTAAAAGTTGCACCTCCACGTAGGCCAGACGGTTGTATAAGTGGTCGTCGGGCCTTCATTTTTCATTACGAAATTTCTCGTACGTTACTATTTCCGTTGGCATTACTATTCCGTTAGCAAGTAGAGACAAGTCGAAGTTACAGATTGCAAAATTCGCAACTTTTTGCATTAAAAAGATTGTTGTTTAAGAATTTTAGACTTTTAGTTCCTTTAATAGTTCCAAAATAAAAAATAGTTTCACTTAATAGTTTCTGAAATGAGTTGTTAATAATAATAAAGTTGTTTATGCAATCGGGACGTATTAAAATCGGAAAATGTTAAGAATGTAATAGGTTCTGCACGAAATTATCGTTCTAATCAGATGCCGAAGTGTAGGATTCTATACACTTTCTTCACAAGCTACCATATTCTATATCATCCTCTTTGAGAATTTCCTCTCTGATCATACTTATAATTTCATAGGAAAATTCTGTTTTAATTGAACCCACTACTATGCTGAATCGATAATGTCGCATGTGACAAGGAAGCGATATGGGGAGTCATGTGACCCCCAAAACGTGGGACACAAAAAAGCATTGAATGTCAAGTGTTTCTTCTGTACTTGCTTCTGTATGCGAGTGTGAGACCTGTTTATATGAAAACAACCGTGACCGTGACCATGTGACCACATTCTAACTGGCAGAGATTTTCTCTCTGTCATTATATGTATATAGCAGTATTATATGTAAAAAGTAGCGGCACTTATTGAAAAACATGCGACAAGTACGTACTGTTTTACATTAGTTTTCAAAGCATTTTCATACGTGGATTCTTGTTATATACTCATATTATTTAGTAAAGGTAAAATTTTTATCTATCTATCCATTTTATATATTGTTTTCTTTTCCTTCATCATTCTTTCATGCATTTTAATAATACGTTGAAAAAGAATAGATATATTTCAAAACTGAAACTTTGTCTTAAACTTTAACTTTAAATTAATATGATATGTATATCAAACATGTATGTATAATGCATTCAGCATAATTTTATTGCTTCCTATTAAAAGCTAACCTGTATTCTTTATAATTAATTATTTGAAGTAGCTTAAATGTTGTTTAATAATAAAATGAATAATAAAAAATAAAAATCGATGTGGATTAAAGATTAATTTTTATTATCGATATATAAACAATATTCGGAATGTTAAATAAACTTATTTTTTAAACAATTTTTGTTCTCGCTACACGTGTCTTGCTTTCAAAGTTTGTTCGTATTTATTTAATTTACAAGTAATTGTATGTGTCTATTTTTTGAATATTCTTATATAATATATTTAAATTTCCACAAATATTTCATAAAATATACTTTTCTTTTATTCATATCTTAATTAAATTATGAATCGATATATGAGAGTATAAGTTCAATATTTTACTGTGTCATAAAGCTTTATGCTTAAAAAAAAATTCTCATAAGGAACTTGCGCTGAAATTTTTTTTAACATTTTCAATTTTCTCATTTTTATGTTTCATTATTGAATTATTGAATTGTTTCCTATTAAAAAATACAATAGTGGAAGTTCTCATATGAGATTATTATATGTAGTTATCATAATTGTTTTGATATTTTTATTTATGATACATTCATGTAAAACAAGATTAAATTATATTACAGTATATATATGAAAAATGGAAGAAGATAAGGGAAAACAAATTGGTAAAGGAAGAGGAGCTATTCTTTTAAGGCTCATGAAAGAAAAGGAACAATCTGAAGATGCAGCTATAAAATCTTCATCAAAAAGTCAAAGTCAAACACAATATAATGTACCTAATCTATCTGAAATACCATCCAGTTCTAAGACAGGACATGGAAGAGGTAATTTATTAAGCACATTAAAATCAATGATACGTGCTAGTGCATCAAGTTCTAAACCAGTAGAAGTAGCTAGTCCAGGTAGAGAGTTGTCAATCAAGAAACCTAAAGCTGCTGGGTATGTATGCCAAATTATACGTATATTATTTTCAATTATATCTTTATATGTATTTTCATCTTTCCAAAAATAGTATAATATCATACTACCTTCAAGGTAATAATTACAAAAATGTATTTGTTACATTAAGAATCAATCATTTAATATATTATTTAATAAAATCATTTAAATTTACAAGTTTCTTTTCTCAGTTTAAGGATCATGTAAGAAAAGGATATACCTCACCAATTTTAATAATTTTCAAATATGTTGTTGAGATCAACATGCTGAATAACTTTTTCTTATACATATAACTATCACTTGCGATTAGTTTTTTGAGATATTCATAAAAATACATTTGCTACTTTTTATCTTGGATTAGGGTTGATTTACCATTATGTATGGACATGCTGATGATATTATAGATGTGTTCTAGCTAAGATGCATTCATAATATGAACTTCATAAGTATCACATTTTAATTTGTAAATGGAAGAAGGTAAGAAACAAACTTAACGTATAATTAGTATAGCCATGTGAGAGCCATCAACACATATATAATATCATCAAGTCTGTACATTAAGATAACTGTAAACTACCTGAGGGATAAAGAGATTAGTCTAACCCAAACCAAAAATAAAAAGTACCAAAGGTAGTTTTATGAATAATTCAAATTAAAACCAAGCGGCAATTATATGTTTAAGGAAAAATTGCTGAGAACTGTGTTCCCAACAATGTACATATTTAAAAGTGATTGAAATCAGTGAGATATATTCTCTTCTATATAATTATCAAAATATACTGTAAGAAACAAAATACATGTTACAAGTATATGTATTATTAAAACGAAACAAAAAATATATTTTTATAGCTTAACTGAAAAACAATCAGACATTGCTGTACAATCTTTTGATGATGCAGGAGTATTAGGTAAATTAACCGATATGACAATACAGGAAACAAAAAGTACATCTGAACCATATTCAGCATTTAAACCAAAATGTCGACAAGGAACAGGTGGAACTTCGTAAGTATTGATATATGTACAAGATGTCTCTGCAATTATGATATGATCAAAGGATAATTCCTCATTAAAAAATATGCTAAAAATACAGAATGAAGATTTTGCATATAACTGATTACTCATTTTCAAAATGGAATTAATGTACATGTACTTGGTGGCATTTACAATCGTGTTTCAGAACAAATACAAGTACATTAATTCCATTTTGAAAACGAGTAATCAGTTTATACTGTCAATTTTGATCATTTTGTATTTAATGATTGCAAAGATACCTGTAATAACCTGTACTAATAAAATAAATAATAACAACAAAATTATGCAAAACAAATTAGAAAATAGCAATAAATTTTTAGAGTACAGTTAAGTGGTAATTATATAAGCCTCAAATTAAGTTCTGGAAAAGGGTTGTTCAATTATGAAGTCAAGTTTAATCCTGATATTGAGTCAAGACCACTTCGTAGAAAACTTCTTAATCAACATTTACAAGCACTTGGACGAACAAAAGTATTTGATGGAGTAACACTCTATTTACCACAGAAGTTACAGCAGAATGTAAGCAATAATGAAATTTTAAAAGAACACATACATAGATTTATATGGTTTGCAATTTTTAGATAATTATCCTTGAATCTATACATCCTATGGATCAGTCAAAAGTGGAATTAAAAGTAATATATAAGAAACAACAAACCATGTCTGAGAACATTCCATTTTTCAATGTTTTACTTGGCCGTGTTCTACGATCGCTTAGTTTAGTTCGCATTGGCCAACATAATTTTAATCCAAAGGGAATACATCCTATACCACAACATAAATTGGAAGTGTGGCCAGGCTACGCAACAGCAATTACTGCATATGAAGGGGGTTTAAAATTATGCATAGATGCACGGCATCGTGTTATGCGTACAGAAACGATACGTGATATAATGTAAGACTTGCAAATAATTTCATAAAAAATGTAATATTATAGTTAATTTTATTTTATTGTAAAATACAATGATGCAGGATCAACTTCGGAGGTAAACCGAATTTCAAAGATGCCGTTGTAAGAGAATTAATTGGGTTATCCGTTTTTACAAGATATAATAATAAAACCTATCGTGTTGATGACGTTGCATGGGATAAGGATCCGACATATGAATTTATAAAAGGAACTGAAAAAGTTTCTTTAATAAATTATTATAAGTTTCATTGGAATATAGAGATAAAAGACAAAAATCAACCACTTTTAGTTCATTGTGATAAATTTAAATCATCTACTGGTCAGGTAAGTAATGAAGCTCTTCAAGCAATGAAACGTAAATGTCATTTAGTCCATCTCAAATTCCATTGTACAAATTTTATATGTAGACACAAGAAAAAATGATATTGTTGGTTCCTGAGCTATGTTACTTAGCAAGTTTGAGCAATAGTGTTCGTTCAGATTTTAGAATTATGAAGGATCTCATGGCAGTGACTCAAATGACTCCCAATGCCCGACGTGATATAATTAGACATTTTGTGCAAGAAATACAAAATAATGATGTACCACGGGGAATATTAGCTGAGTGGGGTTTATATCTGGAACCTGATGTAATAAAATTCACAGGCAGAATTCTTGAATCTGAGTGCGTTTTCTTCGGTAAAAATACAAAAGTTACACCTTCGCTTGATCGTCCTGTAGATTGGGGTTCAACAGTATCTAGAAATGCTCTTTTAAGAACTGTAGGTACTTTTATATATTACATATTTAATAATTTGATAGTGACATTTAATATAATGATAGAATATAATGATATTTTTAGCCTAATCTGAATCATTGGTTTATCTTGTATTGCCAAAAAGATACAAGATGTACACAAGAGTTTGCTGGTATGTTCAAAAATGTTACAAAAGTTATGGGTATGAATGTTAGAGACCCACACATGATTTGCTTAAGAGACGATAAAATTGAAACATATGTACAAGCACTAAGAAAGAGTATCCAACAAACGGCTAATCTAATGGTTATCGTGTTTCCTACAAACAGAACTGATAGATATTCTGCGGTAAAAAGGTAAAACAGTTTATACGCATATTTTATAATTTCCATATTAAAAATATATTCTTCAATATCTAGAGTATGCTGTGTAGAAATGCCTGTAGCTTCTCAAGTAATTATGTCTAGAACTATTTCTCGTGGTGACAAATTAAAAAGCATAACAGAAAAAATTGCTTTACAAGTTAATTGTAAGCTGGGTGGAGCACTTTGGGCTTTAGCTATACCTATGGTATGAGATGCACATACATATTTATAATTTTAATTTAAAGAAATAAACATAAATACTAAATTTTAATATGTTAGGACAATTGCATGATATGCGGTATAGACGTATATCATGCAGGTAATGGCCAATCAAAAGGGAGTGTTGCAGGCTTTGTAGCAAGCCTAGATAAGCTATTGACAATTTGGCACAGTAAAATCTGTATACAAGGTAAACGTCAAGAGATAGTAGATATGTTGCAAATGTGTTTAATTTCGGCTGTAAAAGCCTACCATAGAGTAAGTAATTTTTAACATTCACTGTATATATACATACATTAATATTTTGTATGCTAGCTATCTGTAATATATTTGTAAATATTATTATTATTTTGTTTTGCAGCATAATACGCGTTACCCAGATCGTATTATCATATATCGAGATGGAGTTAGCGATGGACAATTAGAGATTGTTGTCAAGTATGAGATAAAACAGCTATTAGCAGCATTTAAAGCTATAGAAATAAATTACGAACCAACATTAACTGTAATAATAGTTCAAAAACGCATTAATACCCGGATATTTGAGAAATCTGTAAGTGCCTAAGAAAGAAGGAAATTACATATTAACAACTTGTAGATCTTAATCATATATATATTTCTTTATTTATTATATTTATTATATTTATTTATAGAGCTCTGGATTGAGGAACCCTTCACCAGGAACAATTGTGGATTGTTACATAACAAAACCAGATGTCTACGATTTCTTCTTAGTTTCTCAAAACATACGTCAAGGAACAGTATCGCCAACTCGCTATATCGTTATATATGACAGTAGAAATATGAAACCTGAACATATACAACGACTAACGTATAAGCTTTGTCATTTGTATTACAATTGGCCTGGTACTATAAAAGTTCCAGCTCCTTGTCAATATGCACATAAGCTTGTTTCTCTCATTGGACAAAATATACAGCTAGAACCACATCAATCGCTTGCCGATACATTATATTACTTGTAAGTTTTATATATGACTCAACATCCTGGGATGTTGTTAATCAGATCTGGATGCCAAATAATTTAGTATGAATCATAAGTACTTATTAGACTGATACTGACATAAGGGATTTAATATGTTCACACAAATATAGTTTCATATTTCACTGACATATAAATTTAAAAAGTATTATAGAGGAGATAAAGCTATTTTTTTGTAAGGTACTACTAAGTCATTTTTTCTGTCATATATTAATATATGATAATAATATCAGTATTAAGACCACTGCTGAATAAGCTGTTTTAATCGGTAAGTTATATTTCTTTACTCTATATAACTATCACCAAAACATTGTCAGGGATAAAGATAGCAATTTTGCAAATTCATAAATAAAATGTTATATTTGGATAAGTATAGTTTATATATATATACATAAAATGTAATTTAGAAATTTTATATCATGTCCATATAAATACTTCTCAATTATTATGTATAAAATTAAACTGAACTATTCAATAATAAAAACAAATATTTTATATTTTTGTTACAAATATAATTTGTATACTTAGTTATTTAAATTTTGTTTATTAATAAGCCCTTTGAATACACGAATATTGTGAGGCTAATGCTTTGTATAATTATTGAATCACCATACACGCGATATGAATCACGGACAAAAAATTTCAGACTTGGGCAAGTACGAACTCTGGACCTTGTGTATAAATATCCAGTACTTCGTTTATTTCGTAAAACATGTACTTCATTAATCTACATATTATAATAAAACCACTAAAGTACATGAATAATGTTTACCTTTTGATTTCATGCAAATTTAACCATGTCCGTGTTTACTTTTTCGAGTTGTGCAATATTATGCATTACTTTTTATTAAGAATTATATTTTGTTCTTCAACACTGTATTAAAAATGATTATAGTAGTCCATTAGTATAAAGGAATTTATTTATCTGCTTATGTGTGTTTACAAACGACCCTGCCGATGAGGATCCAATACCCAGAACGATGCGAGTAAAATGCGTGTATCCATAGTCGTCCACCTTGACTTGAAAGTATGCATACATGTTCATGCAAGCGCACGTCTCTATATTATGACGCGGTATATCAGTGTGGGACATTAAAGAAAGCAATGGCGTAACAAAAATGATAATATTTAAAAATTATATCATCATAATATTTTGCATATTTTCCATTACATTGGTATTTGTTATAATTGTTTCTTTGTTTATCGTTCATTGTATTCAAATAGACGTGATATCACAGACAATGTATGAATTGTGTTTTTTAAAGGATAAATGTGAAACAAACATTCAATTGAGTAAAAATTCACAAGCAATCGGTATTAACGATAAAAATAGATTGATCGATATAGTCAGAGGTTAACCTAAGTCATCGAGAACTTACATTTGTGAAAAGAATGTAGCGCAACTTAAACGACCTCCGGAAGGATCCACCGCAATGCGGTGTTTAGTCGACACAATAGTTACGCCACTGCAAAAGAGACAACCGCATGTGTACGTAAATACGTACATACGTATGTGTATTTACGGTCGTGGCGTATCGCGTATCGAGTCGCCGCCGTCGCCGCCATTCGAGCGGTTAGCGCCTGCGTACATCTTGTTTACAACTGCGGAGCTTACCATACACATGACCTTTACAAGATGGACATGAGCGCCTATTTAGCTGTCTAGGCGTGCGACGGAAAAAAGTTGAAGATACGTGCGTGTCATTGAATCGTGAAGATTGACGTGTATGAGAGGAACCGTGGAATCGAGTGATGTTTAATTCGGTTATCAAAGAAAACAGTCAAAGCACGCGTTCGTGATCCCAAGTGACGCGGTATTTGTCGCTTGCACGCGGGCGGAAAGGGGAGAGAGGGATGGTGGGTACGAAAGGAGACCCGAATTTTTCACCTCAAGCAGATGTGATTGTCGTGAACGGATTTTGCGTATGCCTGATCGAGAGTTCGCATTCAGGATACGTCGTGCATGATGATACAGTGTTGTTAACCACATCGTGAATTCCATTCGTGTGTTTCCGCAAAGTGCTCGATATATGTATAAAGGGTGTGGGAAGAGGAGTGCGTTCTCTCGCATCGACCTGGAATGCTGCCGTGTTTTGATGTGCCTACTATTGCGCATGAAAAAATTCACCTGCCCTTGACAATAGCCTATTTATCCGAACCAGACCGCCTTTAAACCGCGCTTACCAGTGATAACAGGGGTTCAACCACCCACCTACGTGTGCATCGCCTGTCCCACTCTCTTTTTCTCTACCTCTCTACGTATTTCCTCTAAACGTACGAGCAAACAAGCAAGCGACCACAAGCGCGCGCGCGCGCTCGCTCGCTGCTGCTGCGTGTACACGTGAAAACACCCGCGTGTGTCTCTCTCTCATTGTCAGTATCATCGTGTGTACAACCCTTTCTTTATATGTGCCCATGCCTGTCTGTGTATACGCGCCAACCATTCTGGTCAACGTTATAAATTGTATTATTCGACGCGATAAACAGGTGTACCTGCGGTTCTATCCCGGATCAATGATACTTCCACTTTTCCGAGTAATTTCCAAATCCAAATATTTGCAAATGCGAAATATGTAAATGCTAGCGTATACAGGCCGCTTCAGATTCCATGCAATCTGTCGTCCTGGGATACCACGCGAACCGCGAACCGTGGCGGGCGAAATTAGACGAAACCGCGTGACAGGTGGAATCCAACGAGAACCGTGATCGCAGAAATTTCGTCAAAAGGTACATAGTTTCTATGTTTACCGAGAAATTCACTTTACGAAGAGTTGTTGATTTTTCGTCGTGGATTGGACTGTTTGTTAATTCCGTGACTTTAGTAAACTTGGTTATTCGATAATAAATGCTCGCATGAATCGCATCGAAGAGGCCGACCCGTGCGACGCCCTTAGTACACATTGAGTGCACATGCACTATGGTGGCGTGTTATTGCTTATTTACCCCCGACACGTGCTTTCACCATTGGCTTGCTTCGAGTACAACGATATCGACGACAACTTCTCCACGTTAAAAGCAGAACGGCTACACGTTGTTTAAGAAAAAAACAACAAAACTAGCGTGCGGTTTTACAGAAACGTTCTTTGAATTTTCTTATGCCGATAGAAGCAGCGATATATGATTGTACCGATTGAAATATCTATATGGTGTTATTTCTCCAGTGCAAAAGTTGGAAGTGTGTCTTTCGAGTCGAGCTGCTGCTCTGACAACGTGGGTGGGAACACGCATTCTACCACAATGAACTATTGACATAGTATGTTTGGGTATAGTAAAATATGCATAACGAATTGATCATCTATACCATTTAAATGGTACAATATTACGCGTCGATAGAGAAGACGCAAAATTTTTGGCGACAACGGGCTTTTCGATCGTCACTGCGCGATGTCTTCGAGCAGAGGTTTAGTCTCCCCTTCAGGAGGTCCCGTTGTTCTCTCCGGTCACGTGAAGAAGCTAAAGACGCAGAAGAAAAAATTCTTTGTACTGCGTGGCGAGGCACCAGGATATCCCGCGTGTCTCGAATATTACGATAGCAAAAAGAAATTTGAAAATAGGCAACCGCCAAAGCGCAGCATCTTGTTGAACAGCTGTTTCAATATTAATAGACGCATGGATACCAAACACAAACATGTTATCGCATTGTATACGAAAGACGAATGCTTTTGCTTGATTCTGGAGAGTGAGAAAGAATTGGATGAATGGCTGAAAGCGATGCTTTTACTTCAGAGCGGAGATGTAGCTGATGGAGAGCAACCTCGGCCTATATTTGGTAATGCGCTATCATGATTTGAATTAGAATTAGGCCGCATATTAAGGACGAAACGCGAGATTCACGCGTCGAAAAACAATTTTAAACAAACATTCGTTATTTACGAGTACTAATTTCGTTGAAGTGTCATATTTTGAACTATAAGTCCAGTTGTTTACTTGTTTTTTCAAATGCGTCATTGCCTTTAATAAGTAGGAGAAGAACGTTTTTTCAATATTTTGTTATCTCTTCCGAATATATTTTTATTAATTGCTTACAAAGTTGCCGATTATACTTTGTGAGAAATATAAAACTGTATTGTCCTGTATAAAATAAAAAGATATATGCTGTAATAATTTATAAACAATTGTTATAAAATGTGGAAATCTTGTTATATGTTATATTATGCAGTGTTATAATGAGATTAAATACAATATCACACATTGTTGATTCTACAATGTTATATATTATTAATTATTAATTATTAATTATGATGAGGCATAAATGTAATATTTTATTTCAGAACATGTATGGCAAGTTACAATGCAGAAAAAAGGACTAGGTGAACGAAAGAATATTCATGGCCCCTATAGGCTATGTTTAACTGACCGAACATTAAGCCTAGTGAAAATCGGGGCAAAGGATAATTCAGACACTATAGAATTCCCTGTAAGCATACTACTTTAGTGGATGACATAGTCTAAGGCTTAGCGTATTTAAGAAGAAAGACTAATGCAAAACCTTTGCTCCACAGTTAATTTGTATCAGACGATGTGGATATATGGAACGTATCTTCTACATGGAAGTAGGTCGTTCAGCTGTTACTGGTGGCGGTGAATTATGGATGGAAGCTGAAGACAATAATATAGCAAATAATATGCATGCTGCTATTATGAATTCTATGAGCAATTCTAGTAGCAAGAAAGACGATGTGGGGCCACGTGAAAGAATTCGCAGTTCCTCTGCCACCGAAGCCAGCAAGCCAATTGGTGTGCTGCAACGACATGCTGGACAAAGATTTCATAATTCGCCATTAGGTGAGTCTGAATTTTAATAAATCATATTTATACTTTAAGAGAATATCAGTTATGGTTTTTAGCACTCACCTCCAAAGTATATTTTCAATTATGTAAATACTTTAACAATATATTTATAATATTTTAATGTTTCGATTTTTTTTTTTTATAAATACTGAACATTTTACGCAGAAGCTCCTTTGCACAGAAATCATCCTACAAATTCCTTTTGCTTCTATGTGTAAATTGTCCAAGACATTGATTTTCTTTTTTATATCAGACCATAACTATAACTGCACTACATTACATGCCTCGAAATATCGGCTGAATCACGAAATATACAATTGAAAACTCAGCTTAGAATAACACAAATGGGTTGCGGGTATTACAGAGGAACACAGGACGCACGAGGAGCAGGTGGATCAACTTCAAGAACAGGAGCAGTCTAATCAGACTCAGAGTACCTCTTCTTGCAATACGATCACGGGTCTGTTTTCTGTCATTGCAGTTGTATGCTTCTTTTTTTTATAAGATGTGGGCATCAAAGGGTGACAAACACGATTATGATTCAATATACTCAAATTTGTTGTTAAAGAATTCTTATCGTATACATACGTATAGCCTATTAAAAGACTTTTATTTTTACACGAATGGATTTTCTGTTTAAAAAGAAGTTCATATTTATTTAAATGAAATTCAAGAAAAACCTCTAACTTCTTTCTATGATTTTTGTTTTACTACTTTCTATAGTTTTTCAATTAAAGATATTTTGGTCAAATTTCTATAGGATAATCGAATAATTACACGATAATTGTGATAAATTGTTAATCGAAAAATTTGTCGGCGAAACAAACAGGGTTTTATTGATTACCGTGTGCGAAAGGTAGTTTCTAGTATTGCACAATATGTTTCAATACCATACATATGACGTTGGCGAACATACATATTAACGAGGCCAAGTAGAACAAAAACAAATGTGTATTGCATTCTTTGAAGTAGAAATTTATTCAATTTCTAAAGATTGGTCAACGGTATTTTTTTCTAGATAGGAACCTTTTTACGTTTACGATGTTCTGATACGTATAAACTGTTATTTTCTTCAATAAAAATCTTTCGATCGAATCTCAATCATTATCACGTTGATTAGATTTTGCAAAAAGTATATGGAAAAAGAAAAGTAATTGTACGACAGTGAGAGCTGTATGGTTTGCAGTCGTTGCTGGTACCGGGGCTGGGACTGCTGGGATTGCCTCGACTAATAACAACTGTGCCACTACCACTAGACGTCGTCATTCGGTAGCGAGTCATCCCCATTCCGTCAATAATTCCCAATCCGTTCATGTTACAACAAGTACAACTACAACAACCATCACCACCACTATTACCATCACTACGACCGCTACCGTGACCACCACAACCACAACCGCGACAATATCCCATCAGAGAACCTTGTCGCTGCCCTTAGCTGCCATTATCAATCAAATGCAATCATCTAAAAGATCAGTTTTACGCTGTATGTATTTTTGTTTCGTTGTACGATAAATCAGCAAGAGATGTTCTTTATTTCTTTTTCAGTGTCTCTGCCTTGCTATTTCCCGTTTTATTTTCTATTCCCTCTTCTTTCTATACTTTTTCCTTTCTATGGGAATCCAAATACGCAAGCAGATGTGTTCGAAATTGAAACTACTTCCTGTTGCGTCATATATAACTTACTTCTCCATGAGACCATCGCGTTGCCGTGGAAATGCAAGCTTCTACTCGCATGCGATTAGTTGCACGATACTTCATAATGAAGTAACGCTTCCCTTTTCGTTTCTTTCAGCGTGCCAAAACAATCGATGGAATATTTTCTACAGCATTCAGTCTCAATGATGTGTTTTCTTGGTGTTTTCATTACCGACATACCGGTCCTCCTCATATGTGAAATCATTCTCTTGTCTATTTCTTATATTTTCCGTAACATCTTTCGTATTCGAAGTATACATATATTTCGTCTCACTATCCCAATCATTTGGATACATCTTTTTGATCACTGTTTATTGCTTGATCTAAAATATATGTTCTAATAAATAACAACCTGTATACCTGAATATGCATAAATATTATACAGATCTATGGAATCATTTGACTATGCAAATGAACTAACCGCTGCTATGCTGGGAGGATGGATGCTTTTCGAATTTTGTTCCCTAAACTGAATATTTTGCAACAACGTGTCTGACTAATATGTTTCTAGGTGCAAACGGGCGTGACAGGTGTGATAGTTTACCATCGAGGGCTCGTACCACCAGCGAGAGCCATCCAGCATCAATGTTAAGTCATCCTAGGAGTACTCTGAGACCGCATTCTATGTACGGAAAAGGCGCATCCTACTCACCACCGATCACTTCGATGCCTATCAGTCCTGCTTCCGGTGCATGTTCCACAGACTCCGCGGGATCATCTCTTTCAATGGACGATGGTGGCGAAAATGTGTTGGAAGAGGGTACCGTTTCGAGATACGGTCATTCTTTAACGCCTGACGAACCTGTTATTCTGGAGGAGAATGGCGACGATTATGCTCCGTGGTCCACGTCGCATTCGCATCATAAATATTCACCAAATTTCAAGTCGCATTCTCCTTCTCAGGTGGGTCGTTGGTAGAGTTGATAGAATAGGTAAAATACAATAGTTATATAAATTTACAAACTTTAATCATCTTATCTAAGTAAAAGCATTATGTATATTTGTTCGAATACCTTTTCTATATTCACATGTAGCTTATGCAAACCTACAAATATGAGTCACTTTTAAGCGATGATTAACTATTCTTAGCGCCTAAATTTATGTTTTTGGTCATTCTTGGCACGGATTAACAAAGTTCTGTTACTTTATACGTTCTCTTGAAAATGTTTGATTATAAATAATCTTGTTTTAACAAAATCTAAACGTCCGAAACGAAACTGAAAAAAGAAGAAGTTTTATAAATGACGATGAAAAGTACGATTCTCTGATCTTTTATCGCTTATTGTTGTTGCGTTCTCTAGTTGCTTATAATATAATTTGAAATAATGAATTAAATAATTCATAATTTTGCTTACTTACTCGAGATTCTACTATTAAGTAAACAAATGATAACGCGTTTAAGAATTGAAGTTCAAATTGCATCATTACTATGACATATATATTGCATCATCTGACGATGATAGCTAAATGACGAAATAATAACGCGCGGAATTTTACTTTGTTTACAGCAAAGTTCCTATATAGAAATGTGCAGCCCTTTTGGATCAAGTCCTGGGCGTAGCGGAGGTTACATGCCAATGAGTTCAGGAACAGGATATTCGCATTCACGAGGATCTTCCCTCGTAGAAGAATCAAACACTCTACCAGAAGGTTACGTACCTATGGCACCCGTTGGAAATAACGGATACGTCGACATGGATCCTTCGCATAATCATAATGGCCATTTTGCCGATGATCTGTCGCATGGTGGCAGTAGTTGTTCCGTTACATCTGGCACACCCAGTACAGATTTGCGTTTCTCCGAGTATCATTTAGACAAAGTAACGAGTTTTCTTCCACCCGGAGAGGATTTGCAAGCTAGACCAGCAAGAGCCTATTCCATTGGGTCTCGACCAGAACCTGTGAACAGGCATCGCAAAAATAGGTATGAAACTTCGTATTTAATTCTATTAATCTTACGTAGTGTTAGATATTGGAAAGAAATTGTTTATACGAAGATAGATAGTATATACAAAATAATAATATATACAGATAGTATATACAAAATGTATCGATGGATGACATGATTGTCTGATTTTTGTTTTGGGTAGGTTGGACATTACTCAGCAAGAAGCTAGCCGAGTACGAGCGTTCTCTGTAGGCAGCAGATCTAAGAGACCTGAAATTGGCAGGTTAGCGAATGTAGTCACTGCAACGTTACCAGTTGGTTGTGAAAGCTCGAGTTCCAATAAATCAAACTCAGCGCCATTGTTATCGAGTTCTTGGGGACACAATTCCGGTTGCTCTGTAACTTCTGAACGAATGGAGGACCTAATGGAATTGGACTTCACGAAACCCAATATTTCTGCAACCTTCAATTCACCACCTTCATCTTATTCGCAGTCGCAATCTCAGTCGCATTCGTATTCTACTGCCACCGACACCAGTTCCTACGTTGATATGTCTCCTGGACAACCGCCGTCGTCGACCACTGCCCCGTACGTCGATATGAGCCGCATAAATAAGGTATTCCTGGACTGAAATGAATTAATTTATATATTTTAATATTGCATGTATTAACATGATATTTTTAAGGTTGATTGTCTTGTGAAATTAATTTGTTTCTCGCCGAATATTTAACATTATCACGTTTATATTAATTCTTGTTTGTTCAATTTCCTATTTTTTCAAATTTTTTCAGATTAATCGTAATAACAATAACAATACAATCACTGCCAATCAAAATCATAGTCACATTCATGTATCGTCCTCTGCTTCCATACATAAACCTGTAATTACTACTTTGAAACCGGTGGAAGAAGCAGAAGGACCATACATGAGAATGGATGGTGTAATGGAGGATTGGTCACAATCCGATACAAGTCCTAAGCAAATTGCATCGCCTATGCAAGAAGAGTGTGTGCAATCGAACGGACCGCCAGGTAAAAGATTTAACAATTTTCAAATGTATATATGTATTAATTAATTAACCACTTTATCATAGCTTCTTAAAAAAATGAAAGTGATTTTTATCTTTTATATTTAATGATTTTCAATAACACCGTGTGTGACTTAATATTTCTTTAAAACATATGTCTTCGATAAATAAACTCAATCATCTTATCGTCTAACGTGCAGATATAATTTATGTTTTAGGAGCCACGAGAACAGCACCGGTCGATCTTCCACGGCGCCCAGCTGCCGACTATGTTGACATGAGTTTTAAATCAAGAACAAGTTTAGAACAAGACTATATGAATATGAATATGAGCAGTCGAAACAATCGTAAACCAATAGCGACGCGAGCTGGTAGTCGAAAGGAGAAGTCTCGTTCGCAACCAATCGCGATTCAAGCTGGAAATAAACCTATAAAAACGCCTAGTTTCTTACCTCTAAACGGAAGTCCGGAATCAGAAAGCTTAGCAAGTACACCGGCGTCGCCGCCACGGGCAACTCCAACAGGTTCCTCCGCGACTATTTTCCCTTTTTCCTTGAATAGCCCGCAATCACCCGAGAAATCGTTCACTCACCAAAAGGATACTGATAAATCTTCAGAGCTGAATATGACTTCTAAACGCAGTAACGATCGTACAATGGCAGAAACTACAAGTAGTAGAGTTAGTAGCACGATCAATTCTATTTCTGTAACGGAGGCGAATAAAACCTTGGCGAAAATAATTAACGATAGACCGTCTAGTCCTACAGGGAAAGATAGTCAAGTTAGTCGCGTGATATCAAACAACTCATTGACCTCGCAAGATAGTACGTTGAACGCTATAACAAAGAAGTTTTCCGATTTGAACGTATCAAAACCACGTTTAATCACTGCGTCTCCAAACACCAGTCCGACGTTACCTGGTTTTAAGCCAACCGTTGAAAAGCGGGCCTCGTCTCCCAAATTGCTAGACGAGACGCCCACACCTACACCTACCGCCATGCCAAGCCCCTTAGAAAAGGAGAATTTCGTGCAAATTGATGCAGAAATTTTGCACTACGCTAGTCTAGATCTTCCTGAGGTTGCTAACGTGGCACCTATTTCGTCAGCATCCCAAGAAGGCTTCAATTACGCTGAAATCGATTTTGCTAAACTTAAATAAAATTAGGCTGTCATTATTTTAAATGTACGAGTGGTGGCATTGATGTAACACGCGTGTGGGTCAGGTGTTGTAAAATGCTGTATTGACTTTCTTTTTTGACGAGTATAAACAGGACAATCGATCGTTCTAACATTGGTCGAGCTAAACTAATAAAAAATTAATTGGTTCAGAGTGCTGAATGTAAAGTAATATAGATAGAGAAATTTTATTATTTAGTTGCAAACTTTACGTTGAAATCGCTTTATTTTTCGTACGCTTCTGACTTTCAAAAAAAAAAAAAAAAAAAAAAAAAAAAAGCGAAAGATTATACTGGTTATACTTTATTTTCTTATTTAGCATTATAACGATTATGTTATGTTAAAATATTGTTGTAAATCGATATCACCTTCCGAGTTGGAGAACAAGAGGGTCTAATTGTTCCCTCTGTTTTTCTTTCTCTTTTTTTATACTTACCATTTTTTTCGACGAATTGCATGGATATTAAGTATGAAATTGAAACTACCTTGTTTCGGTTGCTTTGCAAACGAACGTTGTAAGTAGTATTATCTTACGTCGTTAAAATATATACATGTATAAAACAAGTAATCAATTCAGAAAAAAGAAAAGGAATACTATTTATCGGTGGTTTTAAATCTATTTCTAGATATTATGGCGACTAACTTAATGTTATTACTAATCACGTTGGTTTTTGTGAATTTGATTGGATTCTTCCAACAATGTGCAATGATACACTACCAAAAACATAATTACTACGTGCGAGCTAACAAATATGGCATTGTTTCCTCATCACGAGGGAATTATTTATCGTTCGCCAATGTTGGATCGATGCTAAATTACTGGTAACTTGTACTTCAGACAAGTGTACGTCGTTTACAATGAACATATATTATACGTATTATCACGCTTTTTCATATGAATTATGAATTACTGAAATATTGTTTCACACAATATTTTCACATTCTTGTACATTTAAATGTGAATGTGCGGGCGCGCGTGCGCACGTATATATTACACGTTCATTCAGACATATACACATACATATACGCATTTACAGAGTATTCTGTAAAGGATGATACAAGGCGGTATCCACTGGAAAGAGAGATGATTGGTTGTGTAAAAATAAATTAAAAATCAGTCTTAACGAGACGTTGTTGCTGAAAAATAGAAAAGGAAAAATGTTTCTTAATACTACCGATATTTTATGAGTTCGATTTTAATGACATATTTCTCCTCGCATACAATTTAAGGATAGTTCAGATATAAATTATATCATATCGTGTATATATGCATACATATGCATTGTCAAAATAATGTTATAAATATATACATATGTGGAAATATGTATTATATTATATATATAACATAATATACATGAATATATAGAAGTATGTTCATATATATGATATATTATACATATATTAATGATGATTAAAGCAGTGTATATTGCTGTTCTTCATTACGCGATACTTATACGTGTGTATATGTATATATATATATATATATATATATATATATATGTATATGTATATGTATATATATATATGTATATGTATATTATATATATATATATATAAAATAATTCCTTCGAATGCTCCTCTGAAGGTTCTCGAGATGAAACAAATGACATGTTGATTGTATTATTGTATAATAATGTTGTTGTAACATGTACATTGTTCGATTTAAGATTATTATTTGACTGACATTAGTTGAAAAATAAGTTTTTATTTAGAAAGAAAAAACGAAGCATACGCGAGATCTTTTTTTTTGTTGCAGATTAACACAATGTCCGTCCAAATGAAATAGATCGCGTTTTAATAGCGTTTTAGTTTCCTGGTAAAAGAAGTTTTGTTTGATTTAATAATTAACATGTAAATATAAACTCTTTTGCAAATTATAAACTTGAGAATTTTATTGTTTTATGATCATAGATTTTTCTTTTCTTTTCTTTTCTTTTCTTTACTTTTTGTTTCGCTTAATTTTATTGAAATTTCTAAAACAATCGGCTACTAATATCGAATGTACGAAGGACAGAGAAATCAAAATAGGAAAGTTGAATTTTTATTTATATATAAACGTATTACGTTATATTATATTATATTCGAGCGAGAAATTATTATTTTTGTATTAGAAAACAGTATTTATTTTTTGTTAGAGAAAATTACATTTCTTTTTGCTTTTTTTGTCAGGAAAATTAATTTGTCAATTAATAACTTAAGTACCTAATCGCTAATCACGTATGGTTTATAGTATTATGTCTTAAGAAGGAAACGATAATTTTAGGTGTATTATAAATAATTATCTTAATGGCTATCTCTTATAATAGATCGTTTAATATACTTGTTTTATTTATTTCATTTCTTCAAAACTTTTAATATTTGCTGTCAATTGGTATGCCGGGATTTATTTTAATAATCAAGTAAGTTTTTCTGACAAAATATATGTCATAAATGAAGGAAACACGATCACATGTAGCGTGTACATTCTTAACATTTTTTAAATCTAATTTTTATTTTTAATACTTTAATGCCGATTTAAAAATGGAGCTTGTTAACCAAAAATTACTCTATAATCCAATTTGTTTTTCAATTAAAATGAACATTGTGTTATCTAGTGCTAAAATTTGGGGAATGTTAATTCCTCGATATATAGATGTACATTACAAAAAGATGTATAAATATGGGGAAAGTAATGTTGATTTGAATGTACATATAAAATTTAAATATAATATCTAATAATAAGTATTTTACTGATACATTAAATATTTATTTTAATATCAAATAATTTCAGATTATCTGCTTAGAGACTGTCGTTTTTTTTTCTAAGAAACCTGTACTATTGTGTAGAAATTTTAAGTTTTTTTACGATTATAATTTTAGAAATTATGCTAGTACAATGTCTCTCAGGTTTCAAGTACAATTAACTATTAACGAACATTAACATTTTTATCTTAAATAAGTTATCGTTTGCTTTCAGTGATATCCAAGTTTTTATTTGTCATCGACATACATCTTCTGTATATGAACATTTTATACTTTAACAATAACGTCTTTCATGACAGATTGTAAAAGAACATATAATAGATTTAAGTAAGTAATAATAAAGGATTCTTTATATTTACACGATGATTAAAGAAACGTTATTGTAAAAGTTAAAGAAAAAGATAAGTAAAATGTGCCAATTATATTCAACTTACTACGATATCCCATTACTGTCACACTGTGATCGCAGTTTTATGTAATATCTACGGCCTCTAGTTTACTTGAAATTCGACTTGTTTCATATCAGCCAATTAATAAAACGAAAATAATTACGAAAAGTTATCCGAAATCTTCATAATCGGTAATAATGTACAGATATGATTGCTTAGCTTTAATCGGATTAAATTATTCACAGCTAATTCGATCGTTAAATTAATAACAATGTTACAGACAATTTTATTTTTCGTTTATCGCGCGACATCGCTTTAGATGTTTCTTAGTTTATCGTTACGTATCTCGGTATAAAGCGGAAAGATCGTATAATCCCAATGTCCACAGTAAATACATACAGTATTGGAAATACGTCGAATGATTCGAAAAGTCACGATAAACTTTCTTTATTCACGAGAAACAGAGGATTGTCGTGAATGTCGTGAATTACGTGCCAACAGGGCTGAAAGGGGGATAAATGTGCGTGTTTACAGAAATTGTTAGGGTTCTATGCGTTTGAAGTAGCCACCCTATATGGTGTTTTCCTTATTTCTACCAAATGACGGCCTGTCCTCGTCGTCACGGACGCGTCAAGGTACTTAACTGCAGGTAAACATACCCTAAATTATGAGCCAGGATAAGGAAAGGAAACGAGTCGATCTTACTGGTCGTAAAATTGTACCGTATCGCGAGCATTCATTGTTGCGTCCTTGTATAGACTGTTTGCTTCTGTACAAGCACGACGCTCTTGTTATTACGACGCAGGTATGCTCGTTAATGCACCCTGAATGCTCTAAAATTTGCCAAAAGTCAATAGAAATTTTTCTTCCTACTCCGAGTTTCGCTTAATCTTCGCTTCTAGTACTTTATATGGCTTCTTCTATAGACGAAATTATTTTAGCAGCGTTATTTCTGGTTCTCAAAATCTATGAAATTACCGAGTTACGAATACAGTTTAAAAAATCGATTACTTATTTTACGATACAATTTCGAAAGAAAATTAATTTACGTAACATCGAACGAAAGATATTCGCGACCTGATTACATTTTTGTTCGCCTCTTATCATTCGGGGACAGTCGGGCTAGTCGGTGCAACGACGGCTCGTTTATGAGAACATGTTACTGCCCCTAAATGTAGACACACTGATTGCCGTCGTGCTGATTAAGGAGCGGTACGTTTTACGAGGGTTTCGTTGACATGTCAACCGCCGAACTTTCGCTGCGCATGTACGAGATGCGTGGGTGGAGCTCGAGTAGGCGTCGCGACGCCGGTGGCCGGGCTTCCATAGGTACCTACACAAGGGGAGGAAAGATCGATTCAGATATTTTCAAGGAGAAACGCTACCATTCCTGCCAGCTTCCATCTTTCGCGCGTCATACAAGACATACGAATTTCTACGTATTCCGTGAAATCGTTATGAAGTATTTTTCAACATTATTATTTTACCGTTTCTGGTTCTGTTCTCGATCCAAACTATATCGTGGCACGTCATTCGAGCAAAGGAGGTGCTAATAATACAGGATACCGAGTTTATTTCTTGATTTAGGACGTCTTGAACCTAACGCAAATTACGCGTACAACTGATTCTTTTATTTTTTCTAATTAAATCTTGAGATCAAATAGCTATCACAGAACTTTACACGAATATCATTATTATACACAGCTCAAAATTGTATTTCTATGTTATATTATCGCCATTTCGTTTACCGATAATTGAGAATTTATTAGAATACTTTGCAGAATTTGAATAGTAATGCTGTGTCAATCGTGAGAAACAGTTCTGACGTTAAAATACCCATACGAGACCCGTAGAAACTGCAGATTATCCTGAAAAAGATCAAATCTACGTTCGTTCGAGCGCAATTACCCCGTACTCGATTTTCGAATATTCTTGTTTTCGTTGCATTCGACGAGTATCCGGAAACATCGGTGTGTTGGAGGATAAATCAAAGGCAGGACCACCGGGATCGGAATTTTCCTACTGGCTGGAAAGGTCGAGGCTCCGCCAACAGCTTGGACGCGTAGGTAAATCGACTTTGACGAGAGTTGTGCGCGTGTAGGTCGCGTGTTCACCGGTAAACGAGAAGGGGTGTAAGCCTCGGGGGTTGGAGGCCAGGGGTTGAAGCCATTACCGTCACAAAGCTACCACCAGATTGCCGTCGGGGCTTACGTAGTCTCTCCTCTTCTATCCGAAACTCTCTCCTCTTCGCGTTGCTCTCCTACTCGCTCGGTTCGTTCGTATTCATGATTTAAATTCAATTGCCTTTTATCTGCCATCCTAGGCCCCGAGTCGTTGATGATGGAATCGCTGAGATCAGAGAATCCGGTATACCTCTGCCTCTCCTCTCTTTCTTTTCTCTTTTGTCTTTTCTCTTTCCTCTTCCCCTTCTCGTTCTCGTCTCCCGGCTTTGTGCTTTTTCCCTTGTACAGCTACGCGATAGTCTTCTGGAATTTTCACGTGTATATTTCTTATTTGTGTTAGGCTATGCGCGCACCAGCGACAAAACTGAAGCTTTAGTAATCTATATTCTGGCGTTACGCTCTCGCTCGTGTCGATCGAAAGTTCAATTTCTTCTTCCGATAAAGATTCCCGATAAACTTTTTGATTTTCGATGACGCGTCTTTTTTTCAAGTTTGATCGCCATTCTGTCTACACTTTGTACGTATTTGTCGCAAATGTTCTTCTCACGGCTGTAGTTTCTTGCGAATAGGATAAAGTTTTGAGTCTAAACGACTTCTTGAATCTTCTTGGTTCCCGCACGATCTCCTCGCGTTGTCTTGATTTTCGTGCAACGACGGAATCAATAACGTTCTTAGACCGAATTCTTTCGTGGAATCGGATGTTTTCAGATTGCACGATAAACGTCATTTGCCGAAACGATTTTCAAGTCATAAAGTATTCGGTAGAGGCACAAGTTTTTGCTAAAGCTGCACGGTAGTTGCACCGTAGCTTGGGGATGGCCATAGGATCGAATCGGTGAATCTGTAGAAGGACACCGTCGGATAGGTATTACGAAGGCACTAAAGAAATTCGTCAACGCCACGCGACCGTGTCCCTGAATTCAGGGCCAGCAACGACTATCTTCGAGATCCTTGGACGGACGATGTCATCCCTCCGACTATCTCTGCTGTTCGCGTGCCGTGAATCCTTTGCAGAAAACGGCAAGAATGGCCGATATTTCGCGGTCCGTTTGTTCCCTGTACCGTGCAATATTCAACGATTCACCAATTGTCCAGAGTCTATCGTAGGTAACTTTTGCTTAAGTTCTTCCCAAAGAGAAACGATTCGAATCTTTTTATTCGATAATTGCTAAAACTTCGCGAGAGATGTCGAGAGCTATGTAGTTGATCATTATACATACATGCATTCCAGTAATGGAAAAATTCAAATTCCCAGCTTCGACGCGTGAAACCAACGTGCAGGAAAAAGTTTTTACAATCTGCACGATTTTCTTTCCCTCGTAAAACAAAGAAATATTGGACACGTCTTTTCGAGGCTACTTACATTTCGAACGCAATACACGACCTCTTAACAACGAAAGGAGAGGAAAATAAAAGCAGGGAGGTCTGCCAGCTTGTCCTTGGAGCCACGCGCCTAGGAAGGTGTTTTATGGGCCCTATAATAGGACCGGGGATACCCATTCCTGTTTCTTTATGTTCTGGTACTCTCGCTTTTCCCCTCTGCCGCTTCTCTTCTTTCTCGTCGCGCTCTTGACATCTTGCCTCGTTTCTTCTCGACTTCTTCAGCCAGGGATCGTTGCAGTAAACAACAATGACCCAAGAAAGAGTGGCTAATATAACGGAAAAGGGCGAAGAGTAGCACAGTGCCAGAAACTTTCATATTTACGAGGTCGTTGCAGACCGTTTACGATGGTATAATTCCTGTTTGCGAAATTACTTATATTCATTAAAACGGTTGCCAGCGGGTGGCCTCTTCGACCAATGCAGCAATTCCTCAAGGTCTTGCAACCTGGCATGGTAACAACTGCGTATGCGTTGTTCCTTCGTTTTAGATGTTTCGATCGAATCGTTTTGGCCGAATTTCACCGATGTCCTTTAACGACGCGGCGTGTTGTGTTTTTCGGGTTCTCGACTTGTGTATTGGGATTCGAAGAAGATTCTTTTTTTTATTTGATAGATTTTTTACGATCAATTCTCATTGAGAATGGTAAGTAAATTATTTTGGCGTGGTACTGTAACTTGGATTAGAAGAGTTTATAGTATGTTCGATTCTAGTTGAATCTAATGCTTAAATCTAAGGGGTATTGTCTTTTTAGTCTGCGGATCTGATCCGTCGTGTCAAGTAATTGGCTAACTAATGGGTTTTGGTGGTTGTTAATTCTTATATCTGTTACTGAATTTTCAAAGAAGATGCAGGCAACGATCTTGAAACAATTTGGAGCGCATTGCTAGTTGCGCTGTTTAATAATTTAAAAAATACCACCAATGCGACCACCGTGCATTCCATAGTCTCTTCTTCGTCGTATTTTACCGTACCATCGAGTGACACGATCCAGACACAACGCGATATGCAGCTATCACACGTGTGTTTTTAACCTTTTATTTTACCGCGGTAGCTTTCGTTCTATCGTCGAATTCGAAATATGTTTTGTTAAAAAAAAAAAGGTCTTTTGAAATCGGCTGTATCGAAGTGTCCATTGTTCGAGCCTCGAGTTATTACCGAAGGATCTAGTTAACTCTTCGTTGAAAATTCAAGTAGCCTTTTGTTGAGATATCTTTGTTATTTACATCGTTTTGTTAGGATTCTTTTTACTATAATTATTACTTAATCTGTACTTTACAATTTCTCCAGCTGGACATTTGGCAAATTTTTCTAGCTTAATCGCTAGGTAACGCGTAAATGGCCACCCTCAGCAGGGTACCATCTTCGGGTTTCACTATTTTATTTCTTTAGTGAGGTCAGTGAGGTGTTTTCTCTTTGGTCTTCTTTCTACGAGAACTGTTAGGGTATAAAAATAAATTAAATACCGGAACGGTACTGCAACGTAAATATAGTATTCTGTAAAACTTTTTCATTAGTTTTAAGAATTTAGCATTATATTTGTACAATGATTTCGTTTATTTCTACGTGTATAAATCTACACCAACTCGGATTCATCGTTATGTGTACGACAGTAATATCGAAATTATCTTTCTCGTATCCACAAGCAGCGCACCATGAGATTCAACAGATTCTACCGATGAGAGCCCTGATTCAGTCATTAAATTCTCGTCGAAATCGTTGAATAACTGAACGCAGACATTATTCAGAAGCAACATTTCAGTTAATGGCGGACATAAAGCTTTTAACACATCCAAGCGATTGCTGGGCTACTTTTTCTGGAGAAATACTGATAAAAAAAACTACTGTGTGCCGTTTCAAACGAACTCGTCCACTTATATCATCGAATTATGACATTATAAATACTTCAAAATATTACTACCGGTAACGAGATTAAGCTAGTAACGAAATAAAGGTGTAAAATAAAGCTAGCGAAACGACATAAGTAGAAATATTGGTAATCAAATATATAACGTGGAGAAATTTTTCAAAATGGTTTTTATTAAAGAAAAATATATTTCCGTACTTGGTACATCTTCGAATAAACGTCATTCTTTTCTAATTCTTTTAGTTTATATATAATATTCGTTACCTTTTAGTCTTTAACTGTCATCCAAAGATAAATACAGCGAACCCCATTGTGGGATGAAAAGTTGTTTCTCAGATCTCACCTGGGCTAATCAGACAATTGTTTCCATTTAAAAAATGGTCAATTCTTCGAAGTTACATCGTATCGCCGACGGAAACGCGCGCATGTCCCAAATCTCGGCTTTCTAAGAAGCTCGGGAAACGAGTGGAGTTTCGTCCACGTAATTCCATTCAGATGGACAAACAAATAGAATAGTAAGCTAAATAAAGATAAATACAAAGAGATTTTTATTGAATTTATAAATCTTTGAGCAGTAGAGTGTAATAAATCGAGCGAAAGTAACGACGATCCTTCAAAACGGTCGTACCTGGAAGGAAGCTCCGAAAGGTGAAAAGATTTCTTATTTATTTTAAGAGGAACAGATGGAACAGAATGGCCAGCATTTTGGTGAATTTTTCAAGAAGCCGATGGACTAAACAAGTAGACGGTATCGAGTCGAAATCGTGGACGAAACGGGAGCTGTGACGTCATCGGTGTCGACAGAGCCGATTACCGGTTATCTAAGGAAATAAAGGATCGTCGGGTCTGTTTTTCGTTGAAACAGTTCCAGGAATCCGTGTTACCGCAATATCGCGGCGTGTACACCCACATCAAAGTGCCGAACGACGACTCCGCTACATCGTGGTCCTCTTCGCTTTGCACAGCGATAAGATTCCCTCGATACTCGAGGTGACCGGTTTTCTATTTGTGCAGGTCGAACGTGTGCGTGCGCGGATGAACACGTAGATATTTCTACCGAGATATAAATTTCTGCAATAAACTAATAAAAAATTAGTCATCTTAATGCGTCGTCGAACTGTCTGGAGGAAGGAGCGAGGAGGAGACGATGATAACGGCGATTGAACGAAGAAGGTGCTTCCGGTCCTTTCTCAAGATGGATTGCCTTGTAATATTTATTTTAGTCTTGTTGTATCTCGCTGCCACGAAGAAATTCGTCCGCAATTCGAAAGCATAGATCCTCGCGATACACCGCAAATTGAACGTCAGCCGAGATCTTTGCATTTACGCGTAAAGATCATTCTGTCACTTTCTTGTATCAACATTTTATATACGTATGACGAAACAGTCGATGAACATTGCAAATATACGATACAGTAAGCAATAACAAGTTAGTTGTATGAAAAGATAAACGAAAATTAGGAAATCGTTAGTGCAATCAGTAACTGAACAAATTGTAGTTCCAGATGTCTAACAGTTGGTAGATCTTATCGTTTAAAAGCCTTTTGAAATGTTTTGTCAAAATGGAAATTTATTACACAAAACGTATTCGCGCGACACTTCAATGGTTTAACAATATTCGATTATCGATCCGATAGGAGGACCAATAAGTTAAATAAAAATTGGTTTGCCAAAAATTCACTCGAAAATTATCGTCCCTTCCGCAAGAAATTATTTCTCGTTGGAAGACAATATTTTAATTTATATTTTCAGCCTCTCTAAATGTTGCAACAAAGATAAATCATTTTATGTTGTTTCCTTATCACGTTCTAGGCCTCTTTTATCTTTCTTTTTTGTTGAACCAACCACGAGCTAATTCGATCAGCGAGATAGTCGATTGGTCTTCGTTGTTTTGTAACTTTGTACTACAGGAAAAACGTGCAAACAGGCACGCCTGTCGTTCTTGCTTTTATCGAACTCCTTGTATATGTCATTGCCTCGTAGTAGAACCTAGATTTATCGTCGCCATCGTGGCAATATGTCCTTCGCGTTTAAAAACGGGCGAAAGATCGGTTAAGGAAATCTTATTCGTCTCGTTGCGAGAAACTCGCGATGAAATTGCCCGAATTAAAACAAATAATACTTATAAAATTACGGAATCGTACGTCAGGTGAAAGTTAAGAAACCGACGAGGAGTTTCCGCGAGGAATATCTTCGTTAGCACGATTCTTCTCCGTCTTATTTTAGAGGCCGTTACAGTTAACGAAAGTTTCAGGCGAATTATCAAAGAAAGCAACGATTAGACGAAATATCTGATCTTGGCGATTCGTGTGAAAATGATCTTTACGCGTTTGATAACGATTGGTCGTATAATTGCTTATTTTATTGCCTTTCTGATAATAAAATAACTTGGACGCGTTTTTCGCTGTAATTTTCTTGTCGATATTTTAACACAGTCATCGCGAATAAAGAACGAAAGTGCACTTTATTGAAAATTTCATTCGAACAGCTCTGGATTTAGGCGATAACGCGTTCGGTTTTTGTACAGATTTTCACATCACAGGCAATCGCATCGACGCCACTTGTTTCACCCATACTTTTAATTCATTATCTTTTGAAAGCACGTAATTTTCATCTGCTCTTACTATTCTTCATTATCTCCAGTTTTATTAACGAGATTCGTTACTCCTTGGCAAGCGAGCGTCTCGAATTAATTTCCTCGAATAAACCAAGTTTCTCGCATAAGAGGATTTTATGCGATATTTCCGGCCGTATTTTCAGAATCGCGCTCTTTTCGGGCATACTCGCTGCCACAGCACGCTATCGTATCGCTATCTCATATTTGTATTAACATGCGCGAAGAGAAATGGGGATTTCTCGAATGGAAAGAAGGGTTTGGATGTTAGGTCGCGAAGAACCGGCCCATATGCGAACGTATTGCTTGGCCTCGAACTTCTCTCTCCGGTTGCACCCCCGCTGGAAACGCGCTGGAATTTATACGATCCAATATCTGCCGGCACAATATATCACGGACAGTTCGAAGCAGAGGCGGGTCGACCGGTACGCGCGTGTATCCGTGCACGTGCGTGTGGAAGCGGTACGTATACACAGCGGTGTACACGGCGCACATATAAAGAAATGACACGCGAGCATAAAACGGCTTTGCGCCGATAGCGGCGCCTTTGATGTGCCTTCGTTTCAACTACGTCCGGCATAAAATCGTGAAACACACCGGCTAGGTGTCGTACGTCGTGCCACGCCGCCAATGCCTCGCTTACCTTAGACCTCGCCTTCCCCGTCGCAGCTTTCGCGACAATTCTTCCGTCTCGCGATCTTTCCGAAATCGTTCACGATGCGAACGCGCGGCGGGTTGCGTAGCACGACGATCAGAGAGGATACCGAACAGTTTACGCGGATCGTTTTCTCGCCAATCTTCCAACTCCTTTTCGTAATGTAAATTGACTAAAAGCTTGTCGCAGGAACTTGAAGATCGTGTCACTATGTTTGATGATGATAAGCGAGGCAGCAATGTCGCGGTCGGTAGTTGGCATTTTCTAAGAAGAGAAAAATCGTTCGAGTAAAACTGATATCAACACGGTAGCACGGATGCACGATCGGCGAAAGAGCGTGGACGCGATAAGGCGCGATAAAGAGAGTCACCCGATATCGATACCGATATCGAATATAATGACGAGGAGCCCGAGGAGGGCGTGGTGCCTGAATCGAATAGAGGCTGCCGTTTATAATCGTTTATCGGGAAGAGGAAGAATCGGCACGGAGAAAAGAAAGGAAAAAGAATAAGAAAGATCGGAGGAGTTTGGAGATGCGCGAGAAGAAGCGTTCAGGGTGTAGACGTAATTCTGTGGAAATAAACTTTCGCCGCTCGACACACAAACGACCCGACTCGTCCACAGTGTTGCAGGCGCGCTATTCTTCCCAAGAAAAACAAACTCCCTTAATTAATCTTGGTGCGAAGCGCTCAAGGGGCCTTAATTTATCGTCCGCTCGTGAGTATACATAGACGTCTTCGTAAATGACAGGCGAAAGCTTCAGCTTCGGTTACTTTCGAAAAGGATAAGAAAGGAGGGACGATTCATAGTGAAAATCTCGAAGAATTCCTTAATACCTTAATCCTTTTTTTTTTTTTTTTTTTTTTTTTTTGTTTGCCGCGCTCTGTGACCTTTTTTACTACGGAGGAAACAAATTACTTTAGTAGCGCTATAGTTTACGTCCGCGATGGCTTTGCGTAGCAATTGATCGATTACGTGGGAGAAAGTAAAATGTAGGTCGTTCAGGCGTCACTTGTAGGTGCCAAGGTCCTAGATGTCTACGTATAGCCGTATGAAGGATCGGAGTTTAGGTCGTATCAAGTATATCATTCTCTTTTACGTCGGTTTATTCTCTTCTTCGTTACCTAAACAGTAGGCGATTATTACCTTAACAGTAGGATTAGGTTTGGTGGTTGATACAGTGCCGATAAGAATCGCGAGGATCGGTTTTTATCTCGAAATTGCAAATCTTGATAAATAGGGAGAGAGTAGCGTGACACAAGGTTTATCTGGAAATAGTAGAGGGCTTCGAAAAATAAAGTTTATATCGGCGACTGTCGTAAAAAAAAGATAAATATTGCAACTCGAGAGAATCGCTTCTAGTTCAAAGGAAATAAGGACGATTTTTTATAAAAGAATAGAAATTTCCACGAAGTATATGTTGCACTAAAGAAACGTTGGCGTTCGATAAGCAACGATTATCTTGCGAAAACACCGATTTTTACGATCTTGTAAAAATTTAGCGAAGGTTGGAAGCACTGTCTTCAACGTTCATAGATATCGTGCGATACTATTTTGATTTCAGGTGCTTCAGCCTACCATGTTACAAATATCTTCCTATAACAAGCTTTCTTTATTTATATATCTAAATATAGATTATCTATTTATTATACCGATAATCCAATTATCGTCCCAGAATTACTACCGAGCAACATGAATCGCATTGTCTGCGATTATTATAATAATAATATTTATTCGTTCTTTACTCATTTGTTTGTTTCTTTTAGTCCCTTTCTTTTTCTTTTCTTCTTTTTTCTTTACTGTTTTCTTTGCTTTATTCCACGAACTATACGGGTTGTCTCGTTACGTTAACGAAAGGGCTTAAAAAATCGCGCACACGATTTCGTTGCCAACACCCCGTATTTTCGATCGCTACAACGTCTTAAAATCAACACAAGGGAGATGGGAAAGAAGAAGAAGAAGGACAGATCGTTTCTCTGGCGAACATCGAAGTCTCGTCGAAGGAGAATCCTCGAGCACGCAGCCCCACGAAATATAAAAGCCGCCCTCCGAGTAGATACAAAATCTCTCCAGAGCGACACTTGCACGTTGTCACGGTCGTGGCTGTTACATTCGTAACATCCAACGATGTGACCACACAGATATTATCCGAACGAGGCATATCGATATGACACCCTGGCCGAGAAGAGCAGAAGCAGTGGGCGTCTGTTCTGCCATTGAGACTAAGCAGACGATATCGCCAGTAAACGTTTTGAAAGAGAAACGAAGGAGAGAAGGCGCTTGGCGAGAGGAGAATACACTCTGACAGCTTCTTGGGTGTCGTGTGAAATTCCGGAAAAATTATTACCCCGCGTCGTGCGTATCTGCCAACGAGCTCGACGCGTAGCCTCTTTCCGTGTTTGGCATCTTTCGAACAGTGAAGTGGTGGCTTTTGTTGAAACGATCGGCTGCTCGTTGATTTTATTTTAAAAGTAACGATGCGAGCGAAGGATTATATATCTATTGGCGCTTTAACGAATGCCACTTAAATGGTTATTGTTAAATATAAGTGTGAGAAATAACATTTAATATAATGTTATAATGTATAATGTTACGCTAATAATACATGATAATGTTAAGCAAATAATATAGGACGATCATACAGAGAGAGTTAAGCCGTTCTATTCATATTAACTTTATAAATCGATTAAATACCTAAATACCGGCTAATACGTTTCCTAATCCCAAGTTTCTCTAATTTCCAAACGCGTGTTTGTAAATCCTGGATAAGGAAGAGACATTTACGTCCCTTAAGAATTTGCTGCTTTTCCGTCAAGAGGACAATTGCTTTGTTCCCTTCTTTATCTTCAAATTGCAAAATCTGGTGGCCAATCAATATGCGTTAATTCAATTTTAACGGCATATAAGGTATATATACGTATGTAGGTATATCGGTCAGAATTACGATAATTATTTTTCTAGAAATGTAGCTACAGTAAGTTAACCTCCGATAACATCACGCGGCACAGAAATTGTTGCATGTATTTAAAATTTTATTTCATTCGCTTATCAGCGGTACTTACACTGTTATTGGATTTCAACTTTCGTTTACCAAAATGAAATCGATTATTTAAGGGATACCTTTCAGTTTCTCGATCCATCGATTAAAGAAAGGAGTTCTTCGAACTTCGAAAACAAACCATTTCCAAGGGGAACCATAAATGACTAATACACCAGGAATTGATGGTGGATGAGTTTCGTGAGATGATTTTAAGAGAAAACGGAAAGTAATTCATAATTATTTTTCGTATTATCGTACGGTAATCCATATTATTTTTGTAATATATTATTTTATGCAAAGTAAAAATGGAAGGCTATGCGTCTTAATGAAATTACTCGAACGAAAGCAATATACTATTAATTACTTTTACATCGCGTTGCTGACGATTCCTAGCTTACTGTCCAGCGTAATATATCATGTCATGAATGGATATTTTTAGGTAAATAAAATGTCTCCAACAAGAATTATGCGCTCTTTAATTATGTTTCCCGTTAAATGTGGATAAAGGGGTTGGCTAAAACCTTCCTGAAGCTACCTGAACAAAGATTTCGACTCGGAAACCCAGAAACTTTGTTTTTTAAAAAGTGACAAAAAAAAAAGGGTGTCTCTATACTCAATTTTTCATCTCCGCACCTAGCAATAAGATCATAGTATGTTCGGTGTCCTGATCCACTTGTGTAGTGACGAGTCCTCGTCGATTCGTGTTGCGAATTCGGTTGCTGCCGATCACCTCGAAATCAACGGTAAAGTTTAAAGTATCTAAGAATCGCACGAGGCAACATAAAAAGGAAAAAGAAAAAAGATGGAGGGGACAAAGGAGGCTGTGAAAAGGAAGAGAAAAGATACGAAAGATGGCTACGGGGAAGAGAGGAGGAAACGAAGAAGAAAACGTACGACCTGGAAAGAGAAGAGAGGAAAATGACTTGGAAGGATTTCCGGGGCGACCTAGACAAATTTGATTTTGCGTGGCGAGCCACGTTGATTTTCATGGAAACTTTGCTGCTAAAACAATATCCAATATTTTACAGGCAAACGTTTCTTTCGACTATACACGTTGGCAGGAATTCCCCGTTTGTGCGAAACGGTGCCAATCTATTTACAACAAGCATTTACCAGTTCCAACAGGGATTTACCAGAGATGAAACGTGAAGTCAAAAGCTTCCTGAAGGCGATTAAGAGAGTTTAATAAGGGCTTGAGTTTTATCCTGGTGAAGATTTTCGAATGACTTTGAAACACAGCTGGTTCGAAGCTGGAATAATATAGAGATGGGCTGGTGAGAAAGTTTTGGAACGTCAGCCGAGAAAATTCGAAAGGGATTTCGTCAAGGGCTAAGGTCGCGCGAAGTTTGACAGATCCTTGGCATCGTAAAGCACACGTGTGGTCCAAATAAATTACGAGGCAATCCTCGTTTCATTAGTAAGAACAGAGCAACGATCGTCGCCGGCAGAAAGAAATCTGCGGACGAGCAGACTGCGTTCAAAGAGAACGCACGGGACCCTTTTCTTCGTGTTTCACTCGTAACTTGATTCCTACGGTGGGGGACATCTGTGTTGTTGGAAACTTGAAAAATAAGGAACTCAAAAATGCTCCTTGTTCCTGTTACTCGAGACCACTTGAAACTTTCAGTAGATAAGATACTTTTAATTATTACGCGATCTTATAAATTACTGCACGTAGTGACAGATAGTAATTGTATAAGTATTATTATATAACGTTCGAGATAATCATCAACTACGATTGTTCGAAAGCTTTCCTACAGCTTCGAAGCTCCTTTGGAAATGTCTTTTCTTTTCCTATTGTATCGTTCCTCTTCGCGTTTAACCGCAACACCGCATCGATCGGGGGTATAAACGCGATAAATATATCGATGTTTCGGTATGCTACAGTTTTGTATGGAAATAACGATCGTTAGATCTTCGTTCGATATCGTGCACTTTTAAAGAATCATTGATCGCATACGAATCAATCGTCGAATATTTTCCAAGCTTTGGTGTACATATCGACGATGATTTTCTATTAGATACGAGCAAAATTACCACGCTCTGTTCGTTGAAAAAATCGTGGCACGATAGAGGACCATCCTGTTGCTTATACGTATCGTTTCCAGATAAACTTTTTCCTCTAGTGGCTGGATGGTGATTAGTTTCGAAAGTTATGTTACAAACAGTCTGTCATCCCTTGGCGTTGATATTGGAGTGGCTCGAGTGTTGTTCAACCTCGAAAGAAGCTGCGAAGAAGAAGCAGATAAAGTAGAAGAGCCGCGTGCCTGTGGAGTCATGCAGTCTGTTCGATTCTGACGAACGTGTGGTTTGATACTCGTTACGTAGTAGAAGAATATAAGCTGACAATTAAGCTTATTTGATCTTCTTATGCATCGTACTATAAATAAAAATTTGCAACATCGCGTGTCTACCTCCGATTATACGAGCAAACATTGCGATTGCTCGGAACTGTTTATCACTATCGGAACCATTGCTTAACGTTATCTTCCTTCTGAAGAAGGCAGAGGCAGGAATAAAGACTGCGCTCGACCGAGATGGAAAACGAAAGTTTCGATATAATAAAACTAACTTTTAAAATTTGAAGGCAACGACAGGGAGAGAGCGTGAATCGATTTAACAGAGATTATTTAACGATAGGATAGATACAAACATTCGCAACCACGTTAGAGCGAAATTTGTAACAGTATTCGAGATTATCGTACGACTACGATTTAAATTTTATCACAGCCGTAACGTAATAGCGTGCGTCTGTCGTAATTATTAAACAAACGCGAGTGAAACGTCAAATGAAGAGGTTTATATTTACATATCAGTAGACTTAACAACGAGGAACGAGAAGGCGCGTAGTAGAAGAGAGAAAGAGTAACGACGGCGACGTACAAAGACGTTCAGGGGATGACGAGAGGTCGGCAACGGGGATGCAGAGGCAGGGAGTGGGATGTGTCTGGCTGATGGAGCTTGAAACTGAATTAACCATCCCCGCCTGAGGCCCGTGATCTCGTCGCAACCTCATCTCGGGGACCATTATATTTGTCTTTGTATGCTAAACATTTTGCGGAATTATACGAGAGGTAAGTTTCGAAGTGTTCTTTGTCCACCTTTTCCCCTCGCCCTGCCCTCTTCATCGCTGTTCCCTTTGAGCGATGCACCGCCTAGATTCTAGATCTTGCGTCCTGCATCCGTGGAAAAACGTTTTGTACGCCAGGCTGCAGGTGGTTGCTTCGCGATACGTGCAGCCTTTTCCAGCCAAGTCGAGGGGTTGAAACGTTAAACGAGGTATCCAAGTGGCAGAGAAATAAAGAAAGACTGAAATTGCAATCTAATTACAAAAAAAAAAAAAAAGTAAAGACAAAGAAACGTGAAGTTTTATGTTACAGAAGTTACGTACGGATCGAAGCGCGTAAAACATTTCGTCGATAAGATCGACAGAGTCACGATTCGTAGAACGAATGACGAGCTTTCTCCTTCGAGTTAAATAAAAAATTAACTTTGACCGATAAGGACGACTGGATTACGAGAAATTAGCAAACTTTTGAGTCATATGGACGATTCTGTCGAACGATCGCGTTGGTAGGTACAAAGGGGATGGATCTGAAAGGATTGGTAGATGCGCGAGCACCGGGGATGAGTGTCGAGAGATTCGTTCTAATCCCGTGAATACATCGTCAACGTATTTGTACGTCGGTGTCATGCTGTCTGTACCGTCATAAATCGATAAGCCCGATTTACCACGTATTCTTATCGATAATAGCGTACCGCCTACGAGAACTTCAGGCGGTGCTGAATATCGACTTTCGTTTCTTCTTCGGCCAATATTATATTGGCAAATTTGCAAAGATATTTAGGATTTCGCGACGACGATCGTGCGAACACGCGGTTCAAAATAATTCGGAAAAGTAACGTATGCAAAGCGATATAATTCGGAAAGCTAATATACAAAAGTATTATCAGCATTAATTACATATGTAAATTTCTCCGAGGAATTGGTTGTAGACACTGACGAATAATAGAGGAAGAAACAAAAGGAAATGAAGAGACTGTGCATTTGCAAAGGATCGTTCACGTTGCATATATACGTTGCAGAATTATTCTCTTGGTAAAAAAAAAATTGCCTCTTTTAATTTTGTACGAAATATATTCCATTTTTATAAAGGTATTATCGTAGATCTGCGATGTTGTTTCGGGAATTTTAGGATAAATCGGTTAAAAAAAATATGCAAAACTAAAGGGAGGGTGTAAACCGTAAAACAAGTAGCTGCATACGAATACATGGAAAATTACAAATGCTTGACAATGGGATTTCGTTTTCAATCACGTGCACAGATTTTTTCGTCGCAAAGCGCATCTCTCGTACGAGTTTTCGCAGAATTTTGACTCTGCGCGTTGTATTCTGTTGCGATGAATTGTTGTAACGAATGAACTGCACGTTAACGCTCGCAAAATATTGACCAACGCGTTTAAAAATTGTTAACGGTATTTGGACACATATTGAAACGTGATTTTCTGTAAAATAAATATCCAGTTAGATGCTTTTGAACCGTAAATATATTAGCGAGTAAAATGAAATTTAAGACACGTCAGGCGTGTTTATTTTTAGGATTGTCTATTTAAATTTATAGCGAAATCGGTAATCACCTTCTTCTTATCTTAGCTCTTTTACGGCCGATATTATCCAGATGTCACAACTACACGTGACACATTCCTCCGTTAATCCAACCAGAATTTGTCGAATATTCTCGAACGAATCAAAGATCCTTGTTTGTTATTGTTTGAAACTCTTGAACGTGTGAGAAATTTTATCGATTGTCGACAGTTGGCAGAAATACTTACTCTTTTCTAACATTGATTTACAAAATATCTAGAATTAATGACGCAATAGCGAACGGAAGACCGATATTGCCAAGAATCGCAAGAGATCGAAGAATGGCACGAGTGTGGTCGAAAGGGGAATAAACGACACACGCGACGATCAACAGTTAAGATTTCAAAACGCGGCTTGCAGGTTTTCGATTATCTTATTTCGATTATCGAGAAAAGGACGGCAAGAGTGCGAGAAATGCGTGATATATTTCAAACAGATTGGCCGAAGAATTCTTAGCGAACCGACGACGCTACTTGAATAGCCATTTTGCGAATGTTTCATTCAAACGAAATAACCATAGCGATCGGTCATCCACGAGGGACAAAAGCGTAAAAAGAACGATCTCTACGGGTATATCTGCGTTAGTTCCGTAGGTTTAACCACGTTAACGATCAATTAAAGTCGCTGTGATTATCGCGGGTGCCGCGGGTGCGCGCATCCCCCTACGGGGAGTGTAAAAGCGGCAGCGCGAACCGGACGCCCGGTGGCGGCGTGATGCCGTGTAGTTGTCTTCGGTGTGTGAGTGACGCGGGACGTTAGGAGTACGACTGGACTGGCGTCGCGACGCCCGGAGGGGTCACCCTGACCCGGAAGCTCCGCCCCTGTGGAAGTCGAGCCACCAACCGGCGTATCCAACGTTCAGAGTACGGTAGGAGGAGCCACCGTGTCTCCTTGACGCCAGGTAACTGCCGATCCTGAACTGGAACCTCGACGACTGTCTGTCGGTATTTAGTATCGTGTCGACTCTCGAGCCAACGTCGTCTTCCTTTTTTCGTAGCGAAGTAATAGTACAGAAGATCGCGAAGAAACACACACCGTAGGTCGAACGCTCGTTGGATATGTTACACAGGAACTTTCGAGTATTGAAATCGATGTAAAAGACATCGATATCGTACGGAGCAACTAGAGTGATCGACGTTTAACAGACAGTTCGAGGGGAAGGGTTGTTGTTTTCTGTGTGTGACGGATTGTTTTTGTGAGTTTCGTTGAACGATGGAGACCAAAATGGAACCGTTGACACCGCCGCACACACCGCCCACGTTGGACAGATCGATGCACCAGCAGCAACAGTTGCAAATCACATCGCCCAGGTGGATCAGGTCTCAGCAACTGAGCGCACGATTCGGACAACAACATTCGACGGGACAGAGCTACCAGGCAGCGTTTCTCGATAATTGGCTGAGAGGTGCCGCGCTACTGGCTGTCAGGGGTTGTTGCCCGCAGACTGCGTCTCCTCATTCTTATCATCAACAAGGTCATCAGGGCGTACATCCAGCGCTTCCGGTACCGCCTCCCGCTTCGTTCCTTGCGAGAAGGTTGCCCGGTCAAAGACCGAAGAAGCAGTTTATTTGCAAATTCTGCAACAGACAGTTCACCAAGAGCTACAATCTGCTGATTCACGAGAGAACTCACACGGACGAGAGACCGTACTCTTGTGACATCTGTGGGAAAGCCTTTCGCAGGCAGGATCATCTGAGAGATCATCGGTGAGTTTGCCGCAAACGCATTTTTCCACAAGTATTAAGAATAAGTTATTGAGTAAATCTAAGAATAATAATTTGGTATCGTGGTGTTTGTTGCCAGCGAATCTTTTGTCCCGTTGAGTTTGAAAATACGAGGTGGATTTTGAGTGTACGAATTGGATATACAATGAGATTTGTTACATAAGATTGTACGAAGTACGAAATACATGTATATTTTCAATCAAATTTAGTTGTCGTTGTGTAATTAATACCTCGTACAAATTTTTATTCCTAGCTACGTATAGTAGCGTTTCGTTACCACGCTTCGGCAAATTCGTTTCTGGATCGATGTGTATAGCGATGTTAGCGCGGCATCTTGCAATACGATAGAAACATCTACAAACACCGACGACGGTATTTTTCTAGATCACGAACAATTAGCTTCTGTCAAGCGTTCTTCGTTCCTCGTCTTTTCACGTTGATTCTCCAATCGGAATAGCCCAAACTTTAAGTGTCGTTTTTCTACGGACCTTGACGTAAGAACATCTGCCAAGTATAGCTGTATCACTTATCAGTTCCCGACAAGCTTATCTCGAAGCGGAACGCTTCAAACGAACTCGATCGTAATCGATCGGCGAATCTCAATAACAATCGTAATTAGGATTTGGTCACAGCGATATTTGACCAAGACTCGACCCTGTCGATAGCCGCGTCGTTTTTCCGTAGGAGAGAAAGAAAATGGGAGAAAGCGACAGGATAATAGAAAAAAAGAGTTGTTTTCTTTTTCAGATATATCCATAGCAAGGAGAAACCCTTCAAGTGCAGCGAATGCGGAAAAGGATTTTGTCAGAGTAGGACTCTGGCTGTTCACAAGATTCTGCACATGGAGGAATCGCCACACAAATGTCCAGTTTGCGCGAGAAGCTTCAACCAAAGAAGCAACCTGAAAACGCATCTTCTCACGCACACGGACGTGCCGCAAGATTTGAGAGTCGAAACTCCGGTCGCATCGGAATCGAAGATCGACGCTTCCGCGAGCGTTAGACAAATGGCGGAAAGGGTGACCAACCTGATCCCGATTCAAAGGACCAGCACCACCGCTCCTAAATTAGGTTTTAGTATAGAAGATATTATGAGGCGTTAAATTGTCTGCTCTTTCGATTCCTTTTATGTTTTTTTTTTTTATCGCCGATCTTATTTTTTCGCGAAATGTACAACGTGTTTCGTTCGGACTTCGGCATAAAATTTCCTATTATTACTGAAATGTAGTTTCAGTTATCATCGTGACATCGAATATAATTAATCGCAAGAAGGCTAAATTATATATTTTCGCCATGATCGATCACGATTCCCGGTCGAAACACGTTCGTTACAAGTGTATTTGTAGGTCGCGTTGTAAATATAGTTTCTGCGCTTAAGTTATTTAATTAGATTTCGTATGTGTTGCGATGGGGAAAGAACGGCTTATCCTTCTTTCTCCAGTTACCTGTAAATAAGGGTGTACCTATATTTAACTGTAAAATAGTAGCTAATTGCTCGAAGGCATATGTATCGCGATTAGACATATTATCGACTACTAATTATGGTTTATACCTTTACTTATTTATTGTTAGCGATGACGAGTATTTGGAAAACATGTAACAGTTCAACTGTAACATTTCATTTGTAACTTTAACCGCATGTAATTACGTTGCGAATAGGTAGTATACCTGGTAGATTCTATCTTTGTTTCTACCTTTCAGGATTATACAAACTTTACGCTTAACCAAAGATCGATCGAACATTCGACGAATAAATGCACGTTTCTATACGTTTTCATACCGAGTGTGTCTAATGTTACTCGAAACGGGATTTTAAAAACGGGATTGAAAAAATAAATCACACGCGATAAGATAGCTCGGAGAAATGGAAATCCTAACCGTTAGAACGGCCAGTGAAACGTACGTATGTTTTCAGGTCGTGAATAAGGAGGCGTCGGTGGTATATCTCTGGAGGCGTCAAAGTAATTGGTTACTGCAAGGGCAGACAAGAATCTGTCCCAGGAAGCCGCAAGGTGTTCTTCCTCTATCCAGACGTAAATCGAGTTTCCTGACCTGTGTGTATATCCTTCGTGCCACTGCCCCTATTTTCCTCTCCTAAAATTAGGAATTCTCGATCAGATAAACCGAAAGGGACACATCCCGGTAGTTGCCTGCGCACCACCTTTCTTCTCACCATTGCCCTGTAAATAGTCCCAAAGATCGCTGCCCCCTCTTCACCTCTGTGTCTGCTTCTTCGCCTTTCTCTCGTTTAATCTAGGAAAGAAAAAGACGCCCGTCCCGCTTCTCGCCCTCTGGACCACCCACGTCTTCTACATACTCGTATAGTTTATATACCTGACACGATCGCGACACGGTTGTCGCGATACATATTCCTTCGGGCCTCTTACCTAATGGCTGCGAAGCTCCCTCGCCGGTGATTCCAACGCGTTACCATTAATTTAACACCGTTGTAAATAAACTCGAGCGAGGGTTGCGTCAGAGATTTTTGGTTTCTCAAATCTGCCCACGAATTTGTACGGTGCGAGCGAACGAGTTACAAGTTACGAGTTAGTTGATCCAAGACATACCAGACATTTTCGTAGGTGTCCGAGATTTTAGAGAAATTGCGAGAGTAGCGGAAGTGTTTAATGGACGTTGAAGTACTCTTTTAATTAACGATTCGCGATAAAGTACAAGATCGTATCTGTGAATGACGGTACTTGAAGTAACTCCAACGCGAAACGGTGTAGAGAGAGTGAATCGATTATTATTCTCGTTGAAATTACTTTCGTAGTTGTAATTTTGCCTATTTTTTTTTTCTTTTTTTTTATGTATCTTCCCTTCTCCTCAATGCGTAACGATACTGTCGGTGTTCCGATTTCGGTAATCGAAACGTTCGGATATTGCGAGTGGATGAGTGTGCTAGCGCGTAGTTATACCAAAAAATAAATAGAAGGATACTGTCGCCCTAGTCTATTCTAATGTATATTTAAATATTATTGTTATCGATTGAAAATAGAGATCAATTGAAACAAAATGGCAATCTGATATTTTGATTACCCGTTATTCCGTTGCGTCCTATTTTTTCTTTTTGCATATTTTATATACTACGATATATTTAATGAGTTTAATTTGTACAAAAGTCATTAATACGTTCCTTTGATCCAGCGTTATCGATACAAAACGTTAATTCGCTAAAGTTGTGTGTGCCTCGCACCAGCGGAGCATGTAATAGCGTATTTATATATAAAGAACGAATCGTATCACTTTATCATTTTCTCAAGTACACGTTCTACAAAATACTATTTTATTCGGAACCCGTACATTATCGATACCGAGCAATTTCTGCAAAAAAAATTTCATTGTACCGCGTATACTTGAAAAGTAATTGGAAGTAATAAAGTTAAGTCACTATATGCTATATACTATGCCAAAATATAGATGTAGATATAGAATATTACTCTGTCACAAAGAATGAGATAACTCGTTTATCTTCGTATAATTTACATTGACAAATTAACGTAACGAATTTTCGAAAACGTCAACGTTTTCAATTTTTTTTCATTGTTATAATAAAATGGCAATCGCGCGTGTGCCATCATACGCTTTTTCAATTTTCTGGCCGAGAATTTAGCAAAAGAAGGAGGAACGGCACATCGTCTGTCCACTCACTGTGTACATTGTCGACCTTCTCACATTCTCCACTTGTCGAAATATCACGTTTTCCCAACAACTGTCGGCAGTTAACCTGCTTGCTTGGCAGTTAGTCTTGTTTAACTTTAATTAATTCTCGCACCCCTCCGGGACAGTAAAGTATACCTAATGAAAAATCGAGTAAACAGTCCCAACTGACCTACATACATGTTTCTCGATCATCGCGATAACTTTGAGTCATTGTGTGCGATCGGTCTTCTCTTTTTCGACCGGATTAATTAATATTTTCGGTGTCAATTTCCTTCTTCTAGGGACATATAATAGATACAATCGGGAGGGCGCATTTACGGCTTATATAAATCGAGGGACCGCGTTGTTGGGGAATAAAGGTAAAGATAGAAGGAAAATATGCTTGTGTTATAAGAAACTTGATCTCGGTTTTCTCCTTCTCAAGGTAGAGATCTTACGAAAACTGCACCGCCATCGACAAATATCGTTGCTTTTTGCCCGCAATTTCGCAATCATAACGATTTATCTATCCATGATCATCAAGCAGAGTGTGAAGGATAATTGCAACCTTGTCGAAATCCTCGATAAGGTTCGAATGAAAGAAAGGATACGAAAGAGATACATCAGGATGCAGGTAGCCGAAGCGAAGAGAGAAGAGACTGGAAGGAAGGAGGACAGAAATACTATGTATTTGATGGAAGAGAAAGGATGCGAGATGGATGGAAGAGGTTCTTTTCGTACCCTTTACCGATGCCTTCGGGGGCGATTTAATTACAATAATCACGGCATTACGGTTCCTGGTATCGCGGCAAGTCCACCGTGACTTGTCCCACGGAGAAGACTAATCGTTTTTTCTAATCGAGGACAGTCCCCTGATTTGGGAACGCCTCCAAAACGCTCGATTCCTGGGTATTTAGTTTTTGACGAGAGCGATAGGACGAAGCAATTTGTCTGATTGAGACGAACGTCAGGCGAAATTTTCAAACTTTGTGATACGATTTATTTCGCGTGGTTCTTATCCCTTAAATGGCAATATTTTACAAGTAACGATATCTAAATTATTTTAACAACGACGAAACTCTTTTAAATGCAAAAAATTTCCACAAAGACTTCGAAGATTTTTGGATCGGTTCGGGGGAGTAAATTATCAAATTTGAGAAGCAGAGCTCGAGCCTCTGTTAGTTCCAAATAATTGATAAGTACCAGCGATACGCTCTGGGCGAAGTTGTAACTTTATCATACACGTGTATCACGCGACAGATTGCGATTCAACTTGAGGAACGCCTACTGATCTGCAACGGCGTTTATCGCTTCCTGCGATCAGTCGATTTAGACACGACTTTGTATGCATAACGATATTAGCGGCAATCGCCGAGACGGCCCATCCACCGGTATCTGATAAATTCATCGTCGCTGTTATTTATCTGCGAAAAGTTTTTTGAAGTCGCTTTTTAACAACACCGCGAATGTCGTATATCTCGAACGATCTTGCGCAATTTAATTTCTAATCGACGTATGTACAATCGACTACATTTATAACTACGCTACGTACGAAATGCGCATGAGATATTATTAACTAACGTAAAGAGCGTTGCAAAGTTTATTGAAAAACGTCGATCCGGTTTTTCTTCCAACGTTATCAAGATACGACGTACTCGTTTCAAGTACATAAAAAGAAATCGCGGTATTTAAAGCGATTAAACCGACTGATGCTTCCGAAATTAGAGCAGCTTCGGTGGTTCCCACAATCGTCGGATTCCACGATAAAAACGCTGCTACTTCCAAATAGCCCGAAATTTCGATCCCAGTGTCATTTTTCTCTTTCATCAACGGCAACATTGTCTGCCCTCGTTGTCTCCACTGGCAGTTCCTTTCTTCGGAATCGCGCACGCCATGAAACAAGAGTTTCCAGCGACTTCCTAACCGCAACGCTGAAATCACCCTAAAAAGCGAACAAACGTTTCGTTTCTTTTCAAGCGGAGAAAAGGGACGAACCGGGAGTATCGACCTTGGATCTTTTGCGCAATAATCTGCCAACTATGTAACAATATTAGTCTGTCAATAAGCTGTCTCGTAAGTCGTACGTTTATCTTTTACGGTTTTGCGTTAAATAGGCAAATTAAGCGACACTTGGAATTTCGAAATTCTTAGAAAATAGAGCGGGTTCGACTTCCGACTATCCACGAAGAAAATGTTCTCTGCTAAATCGATGCTACTAATCGAAAGGAATATTCGATAAAACTAAGAAGATACATAGGATTCCCAGGGAAGTTTCGTTTCTTGTTTAACGAATAACTTATTAAACGAAATATTATATTTTACCGAAATTATCTACGATACCTTCTCGTCGAGGTCGTTATACCTTTCTCCAGTAGATGGACTTGCGACTCGAGGGTGAATGGTCGGTCTAGCAACGAAATGTTGGCAAAGGGGGCGGCACTGGACGACGATTTCGGGGTAGCGGTTTTATAGCGTGCTCGCAATTGTGGGAGTTAGCACGGTGGAATGTCGTGAGGGCCCCTGGGGTCCACCCTCGGTGCCTTAAAACGTTAATCACAGATCTCTCGGGTGGATTAGATCTCGCTGGGTCCGGGCGAAGCCCCGAGCTACGATTTGCGGCCAACAGGGAGACGAAGAAGAAGAGAAGCTGGCCACGGTTCCCTCACCGTTTCCTTTCGCGTACCCTCTTATTAGGGCGTGAGCCTTATCTAAGGGTCATAGGGCCCTCGCGACCTCCAAAGTCCCACAGGCGATCCCGCAGAATTCCAGGAGTCACTGGTCACCTCTACGCGTTGTCCGTAAACGCGACTTCGGTTCGACTAGTCGATGCTTCGGCGTTCGAAGAATCATAATCGGGGCTCGACTCTGTCCGACTTTGCCGCTTTCCCGTTACGTTTCATTTTCTATGAAAAATTTCCATCGATCCTGGATCTCGAACGAAAAGCCGAACAATTACGGATAAATCTAAACGTCATCGTCCCTTAAGACGATGCGTCCGTTGATGAGCACCGTGCGACTGCGCGGCCTTTATTCGCACGAACGATTAAACGCGTAATAATAAATTTCAGGAAAAGGAAGGTGGCCCCGACATTTCGGGAAGACGGAACGCGCGCATTCAGGAAGGCGAGAGGAACTGGTGCCCGCGGGCTCATGGCCTGTGGTTAGGGCGGTGCGCAACCTCTCTTTTTTGCTGGCCGACGATTAGGTAAACTGGCTGGGTAGCGGCGTACAGTGTGCCCACGTTGTAGAAACACACTCTAGGCCTGCTATTAGTTAGTAGTATAGTTTAAACTCGAGACGCCGGCCGATGGGTTGGGGCGCGGAAGAGAACGAATACGCGAAAAAGAAAAAAACAGCAGAAGGAGGAGAAGGAAGCTTTGGGTCCTCCCTTTTAAACGCCGCTAATTCGCGACCTAGCCAGGCGCCAGCTCACCTCATTTCGTTCCTTCCCTGCTCTCTTTGTTCTTCTCTCTTTGTTAGTCACATAGGAGATCGAAATAAGACGTACGAGACGAAAGAGGGAAGTCTTGTATCCGTTCTTTCCGCACGTTGACATTTCTTCCAGGAAAGAAATACAATGTCGTTGTTTAGATCACTCGTCTCAAATCCTATATCTTATCTCATTGTCTAAGTCTTATATCCCGCATCTTTCATCCTATATCAGGTATCCCAGAGACAATGTTCTATTTTGCAAACGTACCGCTTCGAACGTAACATATTAGATCACACGATGAATACTTATCTCGCCTTTCACGCTCTCTGCTCGAAACTTGCTGCTAGTTTTCGATAATTTCGCTCTTAAAAACGTTTCGCTAAAGCGTCGTATCAAGAGTACCCTTCGATGCAGGCATTTCGCTCGTGAAATCCCAAATTTTGAGTTTAAAGTTCCCAGACTAAAGTTGGGCGTTAGTTCCCGAGAAATTCGACAGCTAAAATTATTCGGAAAGTTACCGAATTTTTCGAAGGGAACTTGTTAAATTTTTAGTTTTCCCCCTGGGAAAGGACTAGTTTGTTTCCCTAATAAACTACAGTCGATATCGCCGAGCTCTTGAGTTACCGACGGGGCTCACCGTAACGAGTAGTTGCTTCGCGTCGCCTGTGTCACACTCGAATGCAGATTCGCTCTTCTACGATGCATTCGTGTCCTCGAATACGGGTTCTTCGATGTTTGAGGAAGGTTTTATCCGCCTGATGCTGCCATCTGAAGGTCCGCTTACTAAGAGGAAGATTTCCTTCCAATTTGTGAACATAAATTCTATAGCGATTTTGTGAGATAAAATTGCGGTGGAATTTTAGGCTTTGCTTTCAAAGTATGCAAGCGCAGTACTTGCTAAGTATATATTTTCAAACAATCGTAAGGTTTGTCGGTTTCGTGCAAAGATTTTAATGCCTCATCGATCGCGCAGTTACTTACTGTAATTATGAGTAGTGAAATATCGTTAGATTTATTGTTTGCAACGAGTCAACTCTTCGATGTACATATATGAATTGGGACCATTAAAGTTATTCTTTAAGCATCGTATACAATTGGTAAAAGTGTCAAAAAGTTTAAAGAAATATTCGTACCATATAAACAAAATACTAATTTTATCGTCGTGAATAATTATTAGAACACTGAATAGAGAAAGAGACATCGTTCTCGAACGCTTACTTCTTTTTTTATTATTTAGTTTATATAAAAGTAAAAATACGTATTACATATCTTCGTAACGTACTTCTGTTCGTAGGATGATGCTCACTTTTGCGACTCAGCTTTTCTCACCTGGATCGCGCGGATGCATAGGATGAAAAAGCTCCGGTGTAGGATAAACGCGCGTAAATTCCGCGCGGCAACCGTGGATTATCGGCTCATAATTCACCGTGGGCTAAGACAGTGATTGTCAGTTTGCAGTTGAGCATCCGCTCGAACTCGCCTCGAATCCGCGTAATGGATCATTACAGGTCGAGCGATAATCAATTTTCAAAGTACTCTCCGGCGGCGCGAGCCAGAAAGGGACCGTTTTGAACCACTGCATCCGCCGACGCGTAATTTCAATCCTGTCGGCTCGGTACTTTTCGTTCTTGCGGGCGATATAACGCGCTGGCTTAGAATCCAACGAGACAGAAGATTTACCGTCGAAGCTTTTAATTGAAATGGACGTTGATTTACATTACTTTGTGAAACGTTACTTTTCGATTATACCTAGTATCTTCGAAATATCGTACATTTAATTAAGATAATTCTCGCAAGTTCCCAACAACGAACTAGTTTTATTATCCCACTATGAGAATTCAAGTCGGTTCTAGAATTAAAAAATTCTTGGAACCAAGTCATTACAATTTCTTTTCCCTTGACGCGTTAAAACATTGTCTAGGTTTATATGTCCAGCAATTTTCACGACGCTTCTCCCCAATTGAGACTCGTAAATGCTTTCGAGCATTATATACATATCGATATAATTCACGTTGCTATCGGTATCATCTCGTTCAAGTTTTTGCACCGACAGAGACAGAAATTTATAAAATATTTTATACTGTATTCTAATCTGAACTATGGATATTAAAGGGTCGAACGTCAAACCGAAGAGATAAAGGAAAGAGAAAAGATACTAAGACAAAATTACGATTAAAGCGCGCGCTGTATTTACTTGTTTGTAATGTTGGACTGTGCGAATCTTAGAATCGCGTGAATTTCGTAAACGATGGAAATGAGGTTGGTGGACTGGTTGGCAGGGGCGCGGGGTCGGACAGACGGAGAAATTCCGGTAATGAAAGGGCTGAAAACCGCGAGACCGCGATTCGGTGCCTGGAAGAAAGAAAAGGGGAAGCCGATGGAGGTGGAGGAGGCGGTGGCCGCCACGGAGAGGTGGAAGCGGTCGCTGGAGGATGGACCACGGCGTCGCTGTACACATCGGGTAGGGGAAGCAGACGAGGAAGCGGCGAGGTGAGCGCGAGCGAGACAAAGCGGCAAAGACCACGTCGGGAGGTGGAGACGGTGATGGGTGGTATTTGAAAAAGAGGAGGCAAGAAGAGTCGCGAGGATATTGCGAGGAACTAACCTACAGCCGATCTAGGGAAACGGGATAGTTAATGGATCCGAGAATCGCGAAATATCGCGACAGAGATCGTTCAGGGTTAGATCGTTGAGGAATCGAGCAGTCGAAACGTGATAAATAATTGATTTTTTTTTTATGGAAAAGGATACGAATTCTCTGCGGAAAGGGACGAGAAAATATGACGAGTTTCAGAATAATTCTTAGTTTAATCGTTGCGGCCACGATCGCAGCATTGAAATATATTTTTTATTTGTTAGTTTACTATTTAAATTGCGCATTTACGAAATTTATGAGTAGCAAGGGAAGATGAAGGAAGGGCGAGAGATACTGGCGCATACTGTGGGAGAGGAGACGGATTACGGCGATGAACTAACTGGAGCAACAAAGTAAATAGAGGAGAATAAGAATGCCGAGGATGAAATCTAGCACGAAGAAGTTTAAGAAACGAGGATTGCAAATGGACCGAAGATCACGAAATATCGTGACGGACATTATCTACCGAAGGAAATTTAGAAAGAACTTGAAAACTCGGTGAAAGTAACAGGGTAGAGAGGACGAAAGATGCAACGAGAACAAAGTGTGTTGAGCGTAAGCGAAAAACAGAGAAGGATGGGTAATTTGTGAGGGTGGAAAGAGAATAATGTCTAAGGAGAGCGTTGACGTATTTAAGGGGGAAAAAACAATGATAAATTATAAGTAAAGTTAAAATAACCGAGGAATTCAGCGAGAAATCCGCGCGTGGAAGTTGAAGAAGAACGCGGATGACAGTTTCAAATGAGCATAAAACGCGCGAGAGCGTAGGAAAGATTTGAAAATTTGAAGAAGAGATTTTGGAAGTTCGGGATGCAAATGCTAATTTCCAGATGTTAACGGGTGTACAAACGAAATTTTGCATACTCGTCGTTTTGGCGTAAAGTGGGCGACATGGTGGTTTCTACGAAGTATCCACCGGATTAACCTGCGAGCCAAAAAGCAAATTAAAAGCGAATTAAGCTGCAGGAAACCGGCGGCAATTCGATTCAAAAGCCTAATAATTTCTGGAATCTGGAGTGTGCGCTACATAGAATGGGAAGAGGACGAGAAAGATCCGATGGAAGCAGGGAAGAAAAGTCTTGAACGGAGGCGAGCGAGAGAGTGGAAAGAGGACGAGGGCAAAGTGGAAGATAAGGGAAAAAGAAGAAGGTTGGCCGCGAGTCGTGGCGCAGGCAAAGGGGGTTAGTTAGGCGCGTGGGGCCACGTGCGTTCCCACGGTTTCGAGAGGCATATCGCACCACAGCCCTCGGTTTCGCTTCTCTCATCCCCTCTACTCTGTGGACCGCGGATGGAAGGCCAGCTCTCGATGCTTATACAACATTATATACGGCTTCAAGTGTATGCATACACTTACAGAACCCGGTAGACGCGTACTTATAGGTATACCTATGTACGTATATGCATGGTATAGTATAGTGTATGTATATACGTGGCCCTCGGTAGAATGCCACGCCATCCCCTTCCCCTTAGCGGCGTGGCCAACGAGCCAGAGGTTCTCGGGCCTCCTACACCCCCTCGATCTCTCTTCTCTGCCGTTCCACACGGGTCTCTCCTTCGTCCTTCCTTCCTCCTCGCTAGCGTTGGCGGCGCGCTGACCTCTGACCTCCCATTACCGGCTCGACTGACCGACGACTCGACTCCCTCGCACATGCAGACTCGTGCACGGTTAGACACGCTGCCTCGACGCGATATAGACGTACACGTTCCTCGCGGAACGAGCCCGCGTCCCATTGGGACGAGCCCGCGGGAATTTCGCCGAATTGAATGTTCTACGTCGGAGACCGTCCTCCTCCGTATGGACCTTCAGGGATGTGGATCGAACTTTTCGTTCGATGGCGTATCGGATAGGCAGAGAATTTTATGTTGTTAGGGACGTTAACTCGCTCATTTGCCGAGCGTCGATTCGTACAAGCGATAAGAACTCGCAGGGTATAAAGTTGCTAGTCTCGCATTTAGATCGATCAGACTGGAATCAAGAATCGTGGATGGTTGCGAATTTTAGAAATTATTCGTCGGTGAATTTCACGGAAATACCGTCAACGGTATGTGAATGGAAGGAGGTTGTGGTGCCGCGTTGCAACCACCTTCCGTTTCGGTGGAAGAAGAAGCCGTGTCGTTAACGCGAAGATACGATCCCTCGACGACGTCGCATCGTTTAACGCCCCTTTCACCTCCGAGAACTTCGCCTAATGGATTCGCCGGCCTACTTCAAATTGCCGCGGGAATTGATGCTCCGGTTGCCGCGAAAGAACTTACTTAATGACGGTGAATCGGAACAAACGAACCTGTTCGCGCAACTTTCCACGCCGACTATCCTCTGGGCGCTTCCACTTTTATCGGTTCCAAGTAACGAGCCAGACTTTAAGACTCAACGTTGAAACTGTTAAAGCGATCAGGGCGATCGATTCGTAATGTCTCGTAGAAATTTCATAGATGCACCACGATGAACGTTTTGTAATTTGCGATCTAAGTTTTGGTAATTTTAGCGAAATGAGTATTCGTATTTGATTAATCCTTCATGGTTTTGACAACTTTGCTTAAACAAAATTTTATCTTCTTTCGTGTTTTCGCTTAAGAGAATTAAGAGATAAAACGTTTTGCGAGTATTCGCTCATGTTTACAAGTAGTACGAGTCAATGGAAATAGTTAATCGCGGAAGTTTAGATCAAAATGTAAAAAGCGAATGCCAAAATGGATTTACGTTATATGTTTGAGAACGAGTTAACTTTATCTTTCAAATATAGCTTGACAAGTCTTCGATATAGAACGTTGCATTTAAATCTCAAGCAACGTTGTACTTATTCGATTGATAGTAAAACAGTATTACGCATGTAATTGAATCTTTGCTAATGATAGGTTGATGGTAAAATTTACGAACTTTGCGATTAACAATGCAGAAAGTGGAGCAATTTCGTTGTGTCGAGTGGAAGCGAGCTACGTTCAGTCGAAGAAACAACCACGTTCGTTCTACAGACGGTTAGAAAGTTTACGAGAGCAAGAATCCGTGGCATTTAGAATTTACTGCTTAATAATATACTTCAGGGCGAACTAAATCGTTTCCATAATTTGTATCGCGTTCTCCACGAAACACGTGGTCATTTGAGCAAATGATCTAACTGTTCGGAGCAGCGTATAATATGCACACTACCGTATAAAAATCCCGGATTATTTATCATTAACCTACCCTATGGTGGAATGTAAAGTGGAACGTAGATCATTTAGTCAGCTTATAATTTCAATGCGTTTACCGAAACACTTTACCGTGCGAGTATCATTACCACTTCCGACAGTGGGAAATATGATAGAAACGTGTGTTTGCTCATTCTAGCGCAATGTCCATTTTAATTACACCGGTATAATTTCCAGTTTACCGCGCATCACCGCCGGCAAATTACGCGAATCCTTTCTGCCTGGTAATCGTCGCCAACTCCTATTTCTCACCCCTATCGTAGAGGCCTGCATTTCATTTTCATGGTCAAACGAAGAGCACAGAGGGAAAAAATTTGCAGCTACCGCGTATCGATTCTCGCGTAATTTATCGCATCACGACAAATTTATCTTCCATCTATCTACGCTTTTTCGCTTCCATTCTTCGTATCGTAGATTGCATAAAATTTGATAACGCGCAAAAGCATGCAAAAGCGTGCAAAAGCAACGGTGTTATTTTCCTACGAAGCGTAAAAAGCAGCGAAGCAAGCAAGGTAGAGCGAGTGGCGAGCTAAGAGGGCTGTGTGGGGGTCCTGATCGTGGCGAGCGCACCCGCGCCGCCAAAGAAGACGCTCGCAGATATTCCCAAGAGCGAAAGCCTGCAACCGAGGTCACTCCTCCTCGTGGGAGGGCCCCCAGGCGCCGCGTAGCCTCCCCCGTCGGCTCGGCCTGCCACGAAAAACAACAAGACTTTATGGTGCTGCATCGCAGAGTGTACGCGCGAGCCGCGGTTGCTTCGGCCCAGGGCCGACCGAAGGCCAACCAAACCCGCCGCGGACCGCTCGAAAAATCCGCTTGAATAATTGTCCGGCTTACTTCTCTCTGCGAGACCAATTCCCAGCCGGGATTAATGAGGCAACGCGCGCGGATCCCGCGCCGAGACTTGGCGAGGCGTTCCGCCCCTGGGAAACTTTGCGTTTTTCACTCTTTCTCTGACGTACGTTCTTAGTTCGAAGGTACGGTTCTTGAAACCCTTTTCCAGCTTCTCTCGCAGTTGGAAATTCAAAGATACGGCTGTCGGAACGACCAGAAAATTAGGAAAAATTAGCGAAATAATTATACCGATAGTCGATATTTGCGTTTATCAGCGCGTCTCGTCCAAAGTATGTAGACCGTTTCGTAAAGCAGTCGTTCGATGAAAATCAACGATCGATCAAACGAGAAGCGTTTCTTGTTAGCGATCTAGAAGGACGTTGTTGTAGATCTGCTCGAGCGAACCGAACGATCGTCTGTAGAACAAGCTGGTAATCGGCTTGCAGGTCGAGTTACTTGTCGATTGCTTCGCCTACTTTTTCCCTGTCTTGTATCGAACCCGTGCACGTAAATCGAGAGTTTCACGATGCAAACTGCCGCGAGCATCTTGTAATTGATGGCACTTCCGATAACGGCACGTCGTAATACCATCGGATCAATTAAAGTGGTGAAACATCGATCGTCCTGAGTCAAGCGACTCGTGTGACAATATTTTGCTTCTTAATAGAATGGCCGTGAAAATAAATTATCATTGACGAATAAATAGTTAAGATCTTTCGACTAAATATTGCTCGAAGAAAAATGTCCCTGATATCTTTTAGGATAGATGGGAAGATAGTTACTTATCTTCGCCGCTTGTTGCGTAAATTATTTTTAATTCTACGATTTTTTATCGTTAAACTCGAAATATATAATTCTTGTTAAATAATTCTTCGTAAAATAAAAGTAATTCTACGTGAAACGCGCGACAAACGCGAGAAGGGAGTGAAAAAGGAAACGAAAGCAAAGGAAGAAAATATGATTTATCGTCCACTTTGTCTGGTTTTACGCAACAAGACGTCACGATGATTGCTTTTCTTGGTAAATTGCTACTATACCGTGCAGCAGGCAGCTCTCACGCGTATTTTACAGATATATTTTACAATGCTGCTTGTCCTGCAGCTTTCAAGGGTGAGCTGCGATTGAGACGTAGATTGAATTATGTGCGAACTTGGGTCTCGGTTCATCGAACACGTTGATACTTGGAGGCCAGAACCGTAGACAAGGTGGAAGACGAAGATGCAGCCAACGTCTGACAATCTTCTCGCGGAATAAAGATACCAGTTGCCTGATAAAGCAAAGTAACCTCGTATCGTTGAACGTTACGTATCTCTTTAAATCTCTTTAAATTCAGAATGATCCCGATATAAAATCAAAAAGAATATCTTCGCAGGAGAACAGAAGCTTCAGAAGATTCGAGAGACTTCTGATCGAAAGCGTTAGTTGACTTCATCCTATCCCTTTTCTCTAATGGACGAAACGAAACGAACGCTTTCGCGACAGAATCTTTTACGGCAGACCTGGGAAAACTGCGAAGCGTCCATCTCGAATTTATAGGACCGTAAATAATTGCGGAGAGCGGTGTTGTGCACCGTAAAACCGGATAAACGAACGATAAAAGCAATTTCGCCGGGATGAGCGCGCGTGCTGGGCACGTAGGAGGCAAGTTACAAGCGAAAGCCTCATTAACCGGACTGTACTCGCAAGAACGAGATAATTAACGCGTTAAACCGGCGCCACGTCAAGTTATCGGGCCTCTCCCCGTTTAATTACGTATACCCACGTGTTGTCGCTACTCTATTCGACCACCGGTGCTACACGCGCCAGCTATAGATCCAGCGAACGTTGAATTTTTCTAGACGGACGATCGATTAAACGTGTAATTTTCTGTGAGAAAATCGAGCAACGTATATAAAACTCCTGTATATCGAGTATTCATTCGCGTTTAAAGTTCGATGCTAGACGGATGCGATGGTAAAATGGTACCATTTTAGCGAAGCGTACTCTAGTGTTTTTCCTGTTACGAACGCTGCCATTTTATCTACGCAATAATACGGTAGAAAGAAACGCTGGCAAAAGCAACCCTTGTCGAGAAGCATAGGGTGCGAGAAACGTCACAAAAGGGGCAACAGGTGGTCAAAGCTACCGCCTCGAGAGTCGCTATCTGTGGTTCTTTGTCAACGAATAACGAAGGGGGCGTTACCGGGGTAGCTCGCGTCCCTTGGGGTGAAAGGGATCCGGTACGAAGAATGGCACACAGAAGGGTGCTAGAAGGTACCGGATAAAAGGTAGGCGGGCATCAGCTACGGATATTTAAGAAAAACAGGTGAAAGGATGAAAAGGATGAAACGTTCTTTTCCATCTATGATCTGTTACGTTCTCAATTTCTTTCTCTTATTATTTGGAACTCTAAGAATTACGTGATCTAATGTCGTAGCAATTTTTCAGAACCAATCGATCTTCGAATGTTGCTTCGTAATATCTCTCTTTCGATTCGAGATTTAATGGAGTAGAAAAGTTTCACATTTGTGAAAGCAAGTCGTAGTATTCGTAGAAAATAGATTTTGCCCCAGTCGATAGAATTTACAATCGGCGATTCTTCATCCCCAAAACCGATATTCGTCGGTATCGTTGGAAAGTACCGTTGGGAACGCTTCAGCCCCGAAACTATCGAGCGTACGAATCGACTTCTGCCTTCGACACGATCGAACACGGAGGGCCCACGTGGTTCTCGATGACCATTCCGACACGTGATCCGTCATGCGAAATGAAAACTGTCCGATAGAAGGTGGATTCGAAGAAGGAGAAATCGCGAGTGGTCGAGCGAGTCCCACGCAGAGACGATGATTAAAATTGTAAATATCCACGGCCGACCCCCGGTGTTACGACCTTTGCGCGGCCCACGGCGCCCCATCGGCTCACCCCATATATCAACGGATATTAGATTATGGTAAGAGGCGAGCATTAACGAACGTTGGATTCGCGCGCGCCTCATTTGCCACCCTTAGGCTCCGTTCGCGCGCCATTTTTCACGCAACCGTCACGTCTGCGTACCAATCGGCGATTTCACCCCGGGAGCTGCAACGATCCTGACGCTTCTTCTTTCCTCCTTCCTTCCTTCCTTTTACTCCTCTTTTTCTTCTTTTCTTTCGGCCGGTAGTATCGAACGATTACAGTGAATAATTGATCTAATATGGGAGGGATCCACCAGAGCGATGGATACATTTGTTCTCGTTGCAAGTAGGTGAAGGTTCCGTTGAAAGCCGCCTTCGACGCGGCTAATGGCATGCAATCTTCGTGAAATCGCCTTTGTTGCGCGGCTCCTCTTGTCCGTTAATTGGTAGAGCGTGGGGTAGAAACTAGCGTGCAACAGTGAAAGCGCAATTGGAGGCCGATCGATGAAACGCGTCGATGGTTTAGATTTCGAATTATCGAGTCTTCGTTTGGTACCATTGTTTGGGTAATTAGATGGCTATGTTATTATCGATTGGTTACGGCGTGCTCGTTCTTCGAGCATTCAATTTGTAACGGCAGTGACGCAATGTAACGAGGAATTGTCCAGACCTTTCAACGATCTTGTAATTTTCTACAGCCTTTTCTCGGATAAACAATTTCTTAGCACTTTTATGGATTTTAGTTGTCGCGCTATGTACAACAATGGATCCGTGCAATTTCCTTGGTTGAGCTAAAAAGGATGCGCTATCTTAACTTACCAAACGCAAATTCGCTAAGTTTTCTGAATCCGAAGATTTGCAAATTAATTCAATTGTTTTGCCGCTCGCGTCCCCCTCTGTATACGAGAATAGAAGATAGACGAGGTAGAGGTAACGAAAAACGTCGACGACTGACAGATTCGCGAAGTCTTGAAGCGAAAACCGCAAGTTTTCCCGAGTAACGTTCGAACTCTCATTCGACCACGAGTGGAACGGCGTCGATTCTTGCGGAAAAAAGAGAACCTGGCGACCGCGTCACCTCGTTCCTCGCCGGTAGAACGTGGTAAAGGGGTGCGGATACAGGTCGAGCAGGGGGCAATATTTTCACGGCGCTTAGCGGCAGGCCGACTCGGACGGCTCCCATCCGCGCAGCACGACACTATTTCCGAATGTATCGCCGGTCCCAGCACCGCGCCGCGGCGTGCACGCGCGCGTACACGCACACGCACGCACCCCGGATACCGTACGCGGCGATATTTCCCTGAATATATGTAGCGCGTGTACATACATACGTCGAAGATTAATCGAGTCAAAAGGCCGCGGTCGTTACAAAGTGTGCCGCCCGCCGCGACACAAAACCCATGCATTACCGGTCGAACGTTGCCGAACGAGAGGACGTCGCGTTCGTGTTCTAACGTTCATCTTGTCTCCGTCGATACACCCACGCTGCCCTCGCGCCAACGGGCTCGGAATGGGGAAGGCCACGGCGTCGCCACGTAGACCAAAGTCGCGGTTGTATGTGTCTGCGGCTTGGTGAAATGGTCGCGACCACTGGTGCGCCTTGATTTCTTGTTGCTCCTCGAGGTGGTAGGGATCGCACTTTCAAAGTTTCGCTGTTTGCTACTTTCGTGAGTTGTTTTCGCAGAGTTGCCTTTGCCACGCTATTGCATCGACGTAAAATGTCTCGAAAACTATGGGAAAATACGGGAAAATGTATCAGACGTCGGATATCTAAACGGCATCGAAGGATATTTATTTGATCTTACTGTAACTTGGAAAACCCTAAGAAGGTTACGATTAAACTTTCAAAGAGGAATCTACGTGTTTCATTGCGCAAAAGATCAACTAATTCACTGCAGTTGCTCAAACGCTACAATCTTTTCCCAAATCCTAACAATTCGCTCTTATACAACGTACCACATTTATTTGTACGAGGTGAGATTCTCTATGTATCTACGATTAAAAAATTATGGGCGTAACTTTAGCGGAATCTGTAAGAGATGGAGAAACAGTTTTCAGACAAAAGTTACTTTTTTTAATTAGATCTATCATCTGGTAAGAAAGTCGTTGTTACAGTGAATTATAACGCAAAAACTAATACTCGAAAAGTAATCGGATTTTCGGCGGCCAATTTCATCTTAGAGAAAATTTAGACGACAAAAAGGAAACCCTGTACATGACTGAATTCTCTAGGTATTTGCGGTCTCAGGAATTTTTGGAATTTGCGGGTTTGGGGACGTTCCCTCGTTAGTCATCGATATCTACTCTAGACAGCAATCGTGGTATAATCCGAGGATATTCTTCAGCCTCGTTACGTTAGAAGGCAGCAAAAGGAGTTCGAAAGAACGCGAAGAACGGTTTGGAATGGCGGCAGCGACGCGGCGGAGTGGTTGGTTCGTAAAGGTCAATCACGCGGTGCCGTCGCGTCGCGTCGCTGTAAGTTCTTCGAAATCAAGCGGAATTCCTTGGAACCACATCTCGGGAAGAGCCGTGGCTCGACCGCGTGTTGGTCGATTTCTGTTGTCATCGTGGCCCCTGGAGATGGACGTGAGAATGCGAATTCATAGGCAAGGGGGCGTACGAGGCCCGTCAGAAGGCCTTAGGCTGGCTCATTACCAGCAATTGTGGCCGAACGGCACCCTGCGGCGTGCTACACGGCTGCATCGGCCCCCGCCGACCTCGGGCACACCGGCTGAACCTTCACCGACCGCGAGATCCTGCCCCCGCCTGCCGTACGACAACGGAATTTAATTGCTCGATCAATCATTATTTTCGTGACTCCGCGATCGCCACCGTGAACACCGTCCTCAGCGCCGCCTTCCTCGCTCGTCGCGGTTTCACGCGCTCCACTTTACATTGGAAACTTTGATGCCTTTCGTTGGTTGAATCGGACTTGGAAAGTTGACATTGATGTTTTTTCCATTAGATTCGAGCGTTGAATACGCGTCTGAATACGCGTCGCGTCTCTAAATTACAGTTTGATCATTTATCCGTAAAACGTCAACTATAGCGTAACATTTCGAATAACTCTGTAGTTGTATATTTTTCAAATAACCCCATAACTCATAGAACCTTTACAATTTCCATTCGTAGCATTATCTTTGAAACGGAGCTACGCTCCATTCACACTCGAATAACTTTTATTCCATCATTTTCCATTTATCAACCTACTATCTCACAAAGCTCCTTTTATTTCTAAACGTTCGAGCGAATCTGAAACTCGACGAGACCCACGCAGCTCGCGCCGGCATTATTCCAAGGCAAATAGACGACATTCTCTAATCAAACGCTGCTTCGTCTCGAAGCGTAAAGCGATCGCTCGACAAAGAACGTGAGCAGCCTCTCTCTCTCTCTCTCTCTCTCTCTCTCTCTCTTTCTCTGTCTCTTTCTCTGGTCTGACGCGGAAACCAATGCCCTCGATGTCGGCTCTCTATCAAATTAACGGAATACATTAACCACAGCTGTGTGTTATTCCCTATTCCGCCTCGTGGACACGCGCCTGGTGCGTCCATAAAATTCCAGCTAATTCCCCATCATCATGACAATGAGAGGCTAAACACACGCCGTTCAAAAGGATGGCCAGGCGATCGGAATCGTTGGTCGGCTTGGTCTCTTTGATGACTGCGAATAGATCGTCACTGGCGCAGATGGCGCGCGCGCGCGGGCCAACACCGATGAAAGAACGGTACATAAAACAAGAAGAGAAGTAGGAGTAGGAGAAGGAAGAGATACATATATATACATATATATAAAATATAAGGAGAAAAAAGAAAATAGGGGGCGAAGAGGGGAGAGGGAGAAGGGAAGGAAGGAAAAGGAGAAGGAACTGAGACAGCGTGGAGACAAAACGAACCAATTCTCGGCCTTTTACGATCATTCTCCACGCTCTCACCGCGTCATTAGCTGCTTGCTGGATAGATACAGGGCTGTGTTACGAAAGGGGAGCCCCCCGCCCCCGAGTCACCCTTTCCGAGAAACAATCTGTTATAGTGGACCACATGAATGGCGAAACGTAAAAATATCCCCTTGAGTTCCCACGTGGCCGGCTCAATGGACCGGGAAGGAGCGGCCTGGATCCTCGAGGACGGCCACAGATCGAGAGAGAAAGAGAAGAAGATGAACGAAGGCCAGGGAAGGAAGGTATAGTCTCCGTTGCTTGGTGCGCGCGTTGAACGAGGAGAAAGGATAAGAGAGACCACGTAGGAGGAGGGAGGAGGCAAAGGATTCGTCGCGGAGTGCGGTTTTCAACGAAGCCAATTATTAGATGCGTCTCGAGGCAAGGAGACCCAAGAAAGCAGCTCCGGATATCGATGTGAAATACGCGGGAATTTATATTTTTGTCGTGCACGTAATTGGGAATGGGCCGCGTGAAAGAAGAGGAGAAATTTAATTTTCGAACGACCGGCTGGTGGGTTTAGAGCCCTGACAACTTGCCTGGCAGAACTGCAGTCGTTGCAAAGTAGGCTGGTTTCTTCCTTTTTTTTTTTTTTTTACAAACGTGCTTTCACGTCTATTTTGCAGATTTAAGATGGATTCTTCCGCGCGCTCTTTTGGAAACTCTATGAACGTTATCGTTGGGGTGGAGTTGGTACAAAGGGAAACGTTACCAACGGATGGTCGTGCAAGGATTTCAGAAAAATATACGTATTCGAGGTATTACGAACGGAGTAAATTTCATAGGGAAATCAGCGAGCCTAATAACTTTTCGTACGGTTAGGAGAAAATCCAAGCACGAAACGGTAACGCGTTATCCTTTGTCCGTCGTTTTCGAGTCACGACCGCGTATGACCGCTCATTTAGGGGGGCCATTCATTCTCGAGACACTTCTCTTGTCCGACGTCTCAGGGTGCACCGGACGATACCTCTCTCCCTGTCTATCATTTTCTCTTTAGGCCCGTGCAGGCATATTCGAAATGGAACGAAACGAATTACTCGCGTTGTCGTGGACACGTGCTCTCTTCTCGACTCGTCGTTGTCGTGGTCTCGTCGTCGTCGTCGTCGTCGTCGTTGTCGTCGTCGTCGTTCTCGTCCTGTCTCTCCCTCGCTTTTTCCTTTCCACTCGGCCCGTTCTTTTTCTTTCTCTGTTTAATTGTGACGGCCGCTTGGGCGGGCATCTCGAGCTGGCTGGGCGGTAGAGAGGGATCAAACATTTATTATTCCGAGGGATAAGTCCCTGTAAATATGTACAACGGAGAAAAGAAATAAAAAGGGGGGAAAGAATGGAATGTTAACCCTTTGAGTACTTTCGGTGCATTAAGCCGTGGCCGTTCTTTGTATTTATAATTGCCCCTTTCCTTCAGACGCGGATGTGCTTGCTTTCAGAATGCTCTTTTAGAGACGGCGGAACGAACGAGCTCCGCCGAGGCTGCAACGGTGTAACGATACTTGTCGATCGAGACGTGCGCGTTATTCCAGGCAAAGTTAAAACACGTACATCGGTAGAAAATTTTCGATACCTTTGGATACTGTTTTAGGCGTTTTTAGCAACGATTCTTTTAAACTGGCAGTCGCACGTATATCCCAGGGAGTATATTAACCACAATACAGGTATTTCTCCTACCTTGTATTCATCCACCTTATATAAGTCGAAGTCACTCGTCGAATGGTTTCTGACCAATAGATACGCTGCTTGTTCCTCCTTCTTGCTCGCCCTTGAATCCAAACGGAGCATCTTTGTGTACGTCGGCGAGACCGAAAAGAAAAGACGCTGCAGAGACACTCGTTGCTCGTACGGCCCTGACAATGGGCCATTCATCCGCCATTGTATCCCCGGCACATTAATTGTCTCTTTGAAGCCCGATAACCTCCGTGGATACGAAACCGCTCCTCCCTCTTCCTTTTCTTATCTCGTTCTGCCCTTTCCATTCTGGCACCCTTTTGTATACCGATTGCCTTATTGGCAGGGGTTGATAAAGGGTGAACAGAAGATGAGTAAGGAGGAAAGAAGATGTCTGAAAGTCAAGACGAACGTATTTAGGAAAATCGTGTCGTATCCGTGAAAGATGGAACATCTTGTACGCGGGATATACATTTTCAAGATTTTCAAATTCGCAAAATAGATCGATGTAAATCGATGAAAAATGGTCGAACAACTACGCTAGAAGATAATAAAAATCACCGCAACGAAGCGTCTAACTCCAAAGTTCGCGATAGTAGAGCGTTATCGCGTGGGAGAGGGACAGCCGCGATTAATATGATTCAAATTACCATAAGCATCTGCTGGCGGGCTCGTTTTAAATCCAGGGAATTTTGACGAAAAACGAACGAGCCGAGACAAGAAGAAGGAAGGACAGATCGTCCAGCAGGAGATCTCCGTAAATCCCTGAACGATGTTTCGCTGAATTACGAGCGATATCGAGGAAGGGGTCCGCCGATATAATTAAGGAGGCGATCATCCTCCGCGATCCTGCTCGTGTCTCGCGTTGGAATCCAAATTTTATGTCGGTATCATAAAAGCGCGTGACGGCAGAAGAATTAGGACGGCACTCAGTCTCCCTCTCCGTTGTGGGCACCCATAAGGACCGCTATAGATATATAAAGGCTAATTCACGATGGACTTGTTTAACAAACCGATCTGCGCCGAACGCGATTTCTACTCTTCGAGGCTGTTTTCGTTTGCGATTCGTCGTGTAATCGAGCGATTATTTCACTGCAAATGCTTACACGTCTATGCGAAACCTAAGCACAGAAGAACGTGTATAACGTGTAACGTATTATCCGAATGTTCGTTTAAAAGTCCGCTGCCGCTGTATGATAGTTAGGATTGTATGATAAAAGTTATTCGAAGACAGGTCGAACCTCTATCGAATGAAAAATCGCGCAAGATGAATAATCTCGAGGAAGGAACGTCGGATGGGTTCGAAAATCGAAACGTCATCAGGATAGCCGCACAATCGGTGTCCATTGGCCTTAAACCAACGAGGCACGAATAAAGGAGGGGACATCGTGGCGGGAGGGAGAGCGAGAGCGAAATATGGATGAGTAATATGGGTTCCTCGCTACCCTCACGAGGCAGAAAGGCAGACGAGGGTGTCGCGATTCCCTGCTGTGCATTGATGGCCTCATCTAGCCTAGAAGAGCTCGGGAATTCAGCGGTAATTACCTTTTCTTCGGGCCGACGCCAGCCAGAGGTGTTTCTGGTGTACCGCTGCTTCAAAGCTCTGGACGTGGAAGTTTTCAGCTGCTTGTGAAGCTCCATCAAGGTGTCCCGTGGCCGAGTAATGGTCCTGAGTGTCCGTTGGCGATTCCTGATGGGCCTGGGAATGCATTAATTCCGGCTCGTTCGAGCTTGAAATTTAAACTGATTTGAATGTGTTGCGTTTTAGCACGTCGTTGCATCCTTTACGACGACAGTCCTGTTTGTGAGTACCGACAGGGAGAAAAGGTTCGAGATCGTTGTCTAAGAATAACGATGCTTTAAGCTTTTTATGCCAAGTGGAAAGTGATTTTTAAAAGTAATTCTCGCTAAATTACTATATCCTTCGGGTCTAAAATATTTCTGACTATCGAAGGACGACGAGTAATTATCAAATATCAAATACTCTCTGCTTTCCCTTTAATACGATAAAAAATGAAGCTCAAGCTATTTCACAGGCTATGTTTTACGAATACGTAACGTCTAAAAATCTTCGATTATATCGTCTACCACTCTACCTAAGCTACACTCACAATCTCTTTCTCTGGTTAATATTACGTAATACCCATTTCTCATCTTCCGTAAAAACCTCGTTAAAAAGAGAAAGAATAAAGGAAGGAACGACCGACAGACGTGTCCACGGTTCAACGAATCATAAACACTGCCTTGTACCATCCAGTTCGCTGCTGGAGACGCGACTAAATTCCAGAGGAATCCATAAATTTCACGAACGAATTAATTTCGACTAACAAGTAGTACCACGATCGATTCGTGGCTCGTCGTAACGCCAAGGAGATTACCATTTCGTTTCGTCGTGGAGATTACGGGAGATTACACGTGGGAAATTCGCGGATTTCTGTGTGAAACCTCGCGGACACTGATACGGACGGTTTCGCCGTAAGGAGAGGCTGTCAACGCCAACGAGAGGTGTTTATGCCTGGTCGGAGGAACGGTGCGTGAAAAGTCCGGCTGAAGCTTCAACAGGCTGTCCCGATCCCTGCGAACCTCGATGAAGGTGTCTTACAAGACCGTAATGATCTTGCGAATCTGGCGTAGAACGCGCGCGATTCATTCACGATTCTGTAATTATGCCTCGACCATGGTCCCGCGGACGTAGACTATTCGTGTCCTGTAAAAACCTCGAGTTTACGACGCGCCGTCTGCAAGTCGTTAACCAGTGGAGAATTAACGCGGATAACGTACATTTTAATTCGCTTTTTCGTGCAATTTTCGTAGGAATGCTCGATCATCTGATATTTTTATTTCGATTACATGAATTTACATTTGATATACGATGGCTACGAAAGATGTTTGCGCATCGTTGTATTTCTTACAACTACTAACACGCTACTAATTCATCAAGATCCGAGTGTATTAAATTACGTGCGATTTTGAAACGAACTGATATAAAATCTGATAAAAGAGCCTTTCGTTCGAAACTAAGGATACGAATACTCTTCGTAGTTATCGTAAGCGTGTATGAAAATGCAAACTTGTCAAAGCTTCCGTCTTTTTTTTCTAATGATCTTAAAACGTTATGCTTTTTTTTCGCTATTCTGCTTGGTTGTACAAAGGGCAGCGATGGGGGTATTTTGGTCGCAAAGCGGAGGAAACAAAAGAAGAAAATGGAGGGTGGTCGACGCGGCGTGTGAGAGTCAGGTGCTAAATAATTTCTGTCCCAAAGGAAGGAAAGAACGGCGATCCGCTATCTTCGATTTCTCCACGGCTATCTGGCTAGCCGTGTGACATGGATATAAGTTACGAGCGTTCGAATAATTACACGGTTCGGGTTCGAGGCGAGTCGCGGTCAGCGGAAGGCAAAAGACAATTTTACGCAGCGGGGCACCGTCGTCCCTGGCGACCCGGTGGCAACCTTCTTTTCTGCTAACTATTTGCCCCACGAAATCGACAGCCATCGGGTCCGTGTTCCACGGAAACCCGATGTCTGCTATCGAAACGCTTTTAATGTACCTGAAATGAAATATCGTGCCGCGTTCCCTCGCAGCAACGCTGTTGCCGTTCGTTCGTTCGGTTCAGTTTTCTTTGAAAGACGCGGGGGTGGACGGGGTTAGACGGTCCATAAATCCAGAGAAATCATAGATCCGTTGAACGTTGCCGGTACTTGCATGGTAAGTGCGTAGAGTAAGCGTCGCGTTGCCGTAGAATTCGTTTGGAGATTTTGCAAAGACCGAGCAGATAAATTTGATTTATATATCAGATACGTAGAATCACGGGGTTAGGTTGTCTAGAAGAATATATCGAAGCCATTCGATTCGAAATCCCTAATGACCCCTAATGACCACGAGAACGTCATCAAGAGACATCGAGGAGTCTAGTAAGTATATAGGTACGCGCGTTTCGTAAAAGCGTTGCTTCCAACAACGAACGCAATGGCAGCGGGGAAAGTTGCCTTCATTAGTCGGTTGGCCTCTGTCGAACAAGCGATAGTCCGACGGATCTGCTTTATGTAAATCAGTCGCTGCGTAATTGGCACTGAACGAAAAAGCTAATTACCGAAATCGTGCACCCGGGACCCCTAGGACCCAGGGCTCCATCAGCGCTCAGCGGGATATCGCGACACCCTCGCCCCTCCGGCTATCCCCTTCCGCCCCTTTGGCCTCCTCTTTCTCTGTATTGCACGCGTCTTTCCACGGACACGATCAGCACGAGGGCCGCGATATTACTCATCCAGGTCCGATATACGACTACCTGCTTCTCGATTATGCTCGCTGCTACTCGGCTGCGCCGGCTCGCGTCCAAAGTGGCGAAAGAGATATATTTCGACCTGTCCTGCCCCCACCACCCTCCGTCTCCCTCGAACCTCCTCCTATTTCTTCTCCATTCTTTCTCGAAATAAGTAATGAATAATATCGTAAATCTTTGTGGCCGTTTGTGCTCGGCCAGAATGAGCGTCACCGTTTGCGTGGCTCCTTTGTGGCGAAAGTGCGCGAGAAAATTTGTTTATGGAGATTTAGAGGCTCTCGCCGTGCGATTTAGTGCCGATACGAGTTTCGAGCGTCGTCCGTAAAAGAAGGGTTGAATGGTAGTTTTCGTGGTGTTTGTTGCTTGCTGAGGTTTGGTTGTTGATGAGGTGATCGACGTCGATGGCAAGGCTGTGGGGCAAATGATCAACTTGATTGATCGTGTTTGATTATGAAAATTAACTCTTTCGGTACTCGCTGAATAACCAAGGTGAAAAAATTATTCGTCTCTCGCTATCCTGTGACTTAAATTGCTAATAATCAGAGGAGCGGCGCAACTAGAGAAATCAAACTGTTCGGTGAATTTGATTTGAGCGAAAATGTTTTTAACGACAAACGAAAACAAAATACGATAGTAAATCGTCGCAAGGATGGTAGTAAAATCGGTAGCCATAAGTTATTCCTGCGTGAGTAACGTTTCTACCAGCACTCTGCTTTCGACTGAATTATCTCGCGAGCGATATCGTATGACTTAGCAACGATATAACCTTACTAACGAGAATAGTACGCAGCAAAAGAAAAGTGATCGGCGGGAATACATCAGCCGTACGATATTTACGGGTTTCAGCTTCCTATGACGTCAGCTCGCGAAAATCCATATATCAAAGGTTAGAAGGCGCATCCGAGAGACGATGAGTACCAAGTCGAGGGCTTCTTCAAAGGTAATCAGCGGGGGTCCTCGAACGGTCCTCCTCCGCCGTCGTATACGCCGCACGACACATCGAAAGAAGGAACATTCTCTCCGCCTTTGCTGGCGCGAGCGTGTGCAGTAGTGTGCAGGCACGCCTGGCCTGTAGCCCTGAAATTTGTGGTTTTCCTTAAACGGCAGCTTCCTCGTGTTTCACCCGCTGATTCAGTCGGGTTCACCCCTTTTCAGAAAGGAGAAAAGAAGACGAAGAACAAAGAGGAAAAGGTAGTAGAGGATGGGAGAAAAAGAGGAAAAAACGTTATTAATCGTCGCAGTGGGCCGCTGAAAAGAGGCGCAGACGCAGCCAAAAGGAGAAGAAGCGCGACAGTGTATACTCTCCATCCTTTAGCCGATGCTGCGAGCGGGTACTCAGGTAGCCGGTGGATCCTTTGACCTTTCCACCGGCTGTCCTGCGGGATACGTCTCGTTCCTGTCCACCTTCTGTCTTTTCTCACCGAAAGAATTCCGCCAGCGGCCGATTCCTCCGGGGGGCGGGGTCCTGGGCTTCAGTCAGCTCCCGCTATTCATTTTGCTGCCTCCGAGAGAATGGAAGAATTAATAAGTGACATTTCGTAGGAGAGGAAAGGGAAAAGGTTCTTACGCGCGCCGCGACGCGAGGAAAAGAGGGATCGAGAAAGGAAAAAGGCACGCAAGAGGAAAAAGTGAGAGAGGAACGGAGAGCAAGAAGATTGCCCTTTTTTCTTTTTTTTTTTTTTCTTCTTTTCTTTTCTTCTACGGTCTCGTCGTGATCGTCGCGTTCGTTCACGCGGTCTTCCTCCTCTTCGATCAACCGCGCGCCTCTTTGTTGTACCGGTGCTGCCTTTTGTCAGCCCGGCCAGGAATGGAACACCTTGTCTTAGGTCCTGCGTAACACAATACCCCTCGCAGATAAACCGTGTCTAGGAAGTCGAAATGAGAAGACAAGGGAAAGATTGACAGTTGCGCGTAGGGTTAGTGGTTGGTTCTTTTTGGGGTGACGTTGCGTCGAGGGTTAGGGTGGCGGAGGACGCGAGATTCTGGTGATTATGGACAATGATAGGGAATTAATGCCAACGTTTGCATCGGTCAGCGGGAATCGACGTAATCGCTTGTAGTAACGTCGATCGAACGTTCCATAGAAGTTCCATTTTTGTTTCCAGTCACGATCTTTGTAGCAGGATATTAATCGCGTTTGTGCTCCCATCGTTGGCTTTGTACAATAGCGTATGCTAATCGTCGAAAGAAAGCTTTTAACGATTACGGTGTTCCTTTTATTTGATCGTGGAACGTAACGAATTTGCAAAACTGTCTTCTCTTCCCGTGTAAACCATCGTGCGTCGTGTTGCGGAGAAACGGTCGCCTCGTCGAAGGAAGACACCGCGACGATCCCAGGGTGTACCGTTCGAAACAGCCGAGGTATACGACTCGAAGAAAGATGCAAAAAAGCTCGGACGATCGAGCAGCACTTCCCACGAAGTGTGCGAGCGATCAACGGGGGAAGCGAGCCGCTGCATGACGAATGGGGGCGCAGCCAATTTAGATGCATAGAGGTCGTGGCGTAGGGTCGTCCGACGACCTGTCGTGTCTCATTCCCGCGGGGACTACGTCCACGGCCTCTTTCATTCGGTGTAACGGGGACGATCGTGAAGCCACGTCTCCCGGCTTTTCTTGCATGCTCATTATCGAACTAGTGAAAGGCAGCGCTTCGTCCAGAACCGTTTCGGTGAAATCTGGTCGCTAATGAACTAACTCGGGTCGAAAACTACCGAGTTGCGTGAAGCTCATCTACGAAGATTCGGTTGCGAGAGAAATTGCGGTGACGTTGAAGACTGATGGGTGAATGAAGAAAGGTTGATTGAAGGCTTGAGTAGGATTCGAGTAAACGAGGCGTGGGTGTGGAGGATGGCGGAAGATTAGAGCGTGGCGGAGAGCGAGCATGGGAGTGGGAAATGGAGAATCGAATGGCTCGAAAGTACAGGTTGGAGGAAGGAATAGGAGTGACGTTATACGTGGAAGTAATGAAAATAGAGGTTGAGCACAGTGAACGTAAAATATTATTCGGTAGTAAAAAGCTGATGATTCGTATACGCTGAAACTGGCGAATCGATACCAGCTGAAAGCTAGTCGTTAAGCGATTCCTGCATGAGAAAATAACGTTCGAAGTAGATGAAAAGATTAATGAAAAATTATTTGCAAATTAAACGAATAACATAGAAAATTGCCTGAAATACACGACACGTGGCAAGCACTTTGCTGTCGCTAAATGTTATTCTAAACCACCGTAATCAGCGTACAGGGAGGAAGGAGGAAGCTGGTGCAAGCGAATTTGTATTCCGCTCTCCTGCTATTCTGCTCATTATCCTCGCATTATCGACATTGTCTTCGCTAAATCTGATATCCCGCATCCTGGGTGGCGAGCCGGTGTAATTACTAACACGAAACCGGAGGTTGGCTGGCCGATTGGCCGATCCGAGGCTCGCGATGACGAGAATCTCTTCGAACCTCCCCTAACGCACGGTGGTCGAAGGGGCAGCGGGACAGGGAAGGATGGACGAGCTGCATTGCGTCTTCATTATAAATCCTGAGAATCACCCAAATTGATAACGGCATCCGAAGGCTGCCGTAAAGATCCTCGTAATACTCTAAAGAGGGTTCACCTCCACCCTCGCGCAGCGGGGTGTCCCTGGTAACGAAATAACAGGAGGCCACATTCACCTCCTCCCCCTTTCTTTGCCTCTCTTCTACTTCGACCGTTCGTGACGGTTTCGATAGGTGTAGTCTAGCGCTTTTTGCTTCTTTCGATCGAGTCTCGTCCGAATTATGCTCGTTCTTCTCGCGATGAGGCGAAATGAACCTCCGGTAGAAAACTACGCACATTTTTTCTGATTCTACTTCTTCTTTCCTCTTTAGAAGAGACAAAGTCGAAGAGAGAGGTTCGAACGGTGTTCGATGATCCGAAATGACTATAGTCGAGCGTCCCTACGGGCAATTCTCGTAAGAGCCTGTGCTCGTTCTCTTTGTAAGGCGACTGAAACGGATCGACGGAGAAAGATCGTGGACACATTTTCCTGGATTTATTCCGTACAAAAGATAAGATCGAAGCGAGTGACTGTGAACGACGTATTGTTCGATATCGATGATTTGAAATAGTTTGCCATCGTGCTGAAACAGGCCTGGATGAAACGTAATTAAGTACAGGCGGATCGGTGTTTAGAGGTAAGAGAGAGACGTGGCTTTCGCAGTTCCGTCACGATCTCCACCAGAGAAGAAGGTTCTCGCATCGGGTTAAAAAGCCTGCCGTTCGTTTCAACGAACATCAGCGACAAGGGGTGGGTGGGTGAAGTAGAGAAGAGGCGGAGGAAGATGAGAAAGAGAGACAGAGAACTCGTGATATTTCCTTGACCAAAACGTTCCCCGAACGGTTCCTCGTGGTCGTCGAGTCCCGGAGGAACGAGGGAACCGAGTCTGGAAGCAGCCACAGCCCTCGCTGGCTGACCGGTGGAAGATTCATAAATTATTTCAGGAAAAAAGGAGGAAAAGTATTTCCAATTACAGTTTTTTGTGAAGGGTTGCCGCGGGCCACGCGGCAGGGGGTCCGCTTAATGGCGACCCGCGCTCACCGCTCCTCCTCCACCTCCTCCTCCTCCGCTTCGTCGTCGTCTTCTTCTTCTTCTCCTTCGTCTACTCCTTCATCCACCTCCAGTGCCGTCTCTCTACCGATTCTTCAGGGTCCTCCGACGCCGCCAACGCGGCGTATATTCTTTTTCTTTATCCTCCCACTACGCGCAGTCCGCGTTACTCCACCTCCTTCTTCTTCGTTTTCGTTCCGCTGTCTGACGAGCACCGGTGACACGAAAGAGGATCGATCATCTGCCGGCCCTGGCGGATTCATCCTCGGGGGAGGCTGACTGCGGGGGTGGCTGGAATCGCTTGGAACGGCTTTATGTGCGAGTTTTACTGCGATCGTTCAGTCGATTCGCTATTATTCCGGTTGAGTAGATTGCTGGAATAATTCCTGCTTGTTTCGCTTTTATTACTCAGGAAGTAGGTATTTTAGATATACATCCTTTACGTTTTATTTCATAGACTTGGCATTCAGATTTTGATTTTATTATTTCCAATTAACGTTCCGTTGATATTTATTTATTTGTAAAAATTTCATTTTTCCATATTATCGTTATTCTTTCTTTCTGTAGTCTGAGTTTTCCACGATAGACACAGATATCTTCGAGTTTATAAAATCTTCTACTTATTCAAACGTTGCAATTAACAATGATAATTGAAAAATTCGATTTCTTTTCTAACATAGTTCGTCATAGCGCTACCACGAGTTGAATCGAAATTCCCTTGAGGACAAATTCCGGCGTGCCGTTTACGATCTTGACGGCCGGTTAAATTACCGTCTCGCTGGTACCTGTGACCCCCGAAATAGCCCTTTGCCCTGACCTCTAACCTCCTGCTACCCGTGAGTTGCTCGTCTCCACGCCCTGCCGAAATATCGATAGGTGATCGGAATTTCTTCGAATAGTACGGTAGAACCTCTATTATCCGCATTCCCATGTTCTGAATGATAGTGTTCGGTTATGTTGCAACACTCCTGCTTCTTCTTCTATCACGGTGCTGTTCATTTTCTCTCGTGTAAGTTTGATTACCGTGAGATATAGCATAATATAAATTCTTATAGTTTTACGATCCATAGCGTACGATCTTCGGGTTGAGATATCCTAGTATTCTGTAGCATTGGTTCGATAGTTAATATTCAAAATACCATCTCGTTTATCGTTTCGTTTATAAAAATAACGATAAATTATTTTAGTTTAGTCAGAGGTACGATGAAGATATTGAAATAATTCCTATTCTTCTTGTCAACATTGTAATTTACGTATCTTCGTATTCCCAAGTATGTAAGAACCATCGTGCGGTATAAAAAAAAGAAGGTCGTTGTTTAAGACTCAATAATTTACCTTTTTTCATAGCTATCATCAGCGGCCACCATTCTTTTTAGCCACACAGATCAAACTAATGCAACGTTACGCTTTAGCAACCACGAAAGCGATAAATCTAAGCACTGCGGTTGTGTTTAACAACTCGCAGGGTTGCGGTTGTCACGGTCACCACCCTTAAGGGACAGCGTTAACTTCTCTCTTCCTCCTTTTTCGTCTAAATCTCGAACAATCCTCTTACTATCTTGCATATTCCCCCGATAGAATATTAATTTTGAACGTCACGTCGTAGGAAGTGAAAATTAATCGTCGAACAACTTATTATTAATTCTTTATTTCCTTCCGTGCACGATTATTTTTCGATAAAAGTATCCTTTTGATAAAAACGAGTACACGTTCGATATTTTGGAACAAATGTGTTTACGTGTATGGGACAGGGATAGCATAAAGGATCCTGTCTTCATATTTCTGGCAGAACACCATGCGGTCGCCAGTCATGTAGCGCCATAGGCAATAATATTCATAATTAATAGTTCGCTGTTCTGTGGGTGACGGAGGATAAATAGAGGAAACTGAAAATTATCAAAATGGGTAGTCAATTTCGTCCACCTTTAAATATTTCTTTCGTTACAACGATTCTGTCGTAATCTTTCTGCCTTTTGCTTAAAAATTACACGATGGAACAATTTACGCGCGTTATCTTTTGCTAATTCCTACCACCGTCCTTACAAAAGAAGCGAAAGAATCGATGAAAGATAAAACTTCCAATTCGTTCGCTGGGTATTCCCCATTCTAAATTCTACTTCGTTCTAATCATTATTTTAAATTACACGAAAGAAGCGTCGTCTACTTACCATCGACTAGCCACAATTCCATCATCCTTCAATCTCGCACGAATTCGACTTTCGTTGCTCCAAAATCAGCGAGCAGAAACGAACGAGCCTTCTTTCGCATCCGTCTATCGGATCGCTGATGGATTCGTTCCCCTTGCTAGACGCATCCTTGGAACACGGGCTCGAGAGTTCGTCTATGGTTTACGTGACATTTCGGAATGAATATGGCCGCGTGCAAAGGGGGAAAGGACGTCCAGTATGCGAGCCTCCGTACATATTTTGGGAGAACACCACGCGGCCGAGCCGGTCATGTACCGCCGTGGGCAACAATATTCATAACTAATAGATCGCCGGCCCGTGGGTGACAGAGCAATACGTCCTGCGTTTCGATGTTCCTGGCTCAGAGAGATCGAGCGAGAGCTGGCCCTCGCGCGCGCGCGCGGGGTCGTGCCCGGATCCGTCGCTTGGTTAGGTCCGCTTTACACGGGCCGAGCATTCCGGGAAGTCCACCACGAACCATCATAAACAAGCCAATAGTCCTCTTTCCAACCTGCTCCGTTCTCTTTTCCAATTCGCGTTGCTCGCGATTTATCCTGTTTCGCTCCTTGTCTTTTTCCTTGGAAGATCGCGAGATTTTCCATTCCTCGAAGTTTCTTTAGTCGTTGTTAGTCGTTTTTCGTTGCCTCTTGACTATGACGTACCGTTGAAAGAGTCCAAATAGAAAGGTATAAGTTTGCTTCTATTTCTCGAATTTGAGTTTGAACCCGAAAGGTGCGGAATAATTTAATACACTGTATTTCGCAGTAGTAATTGTCTGTAACTTATTTGAATCGTGACATCTTTGTAGACTATTACCTCGATAAAGGCCATTAATTAGATTTAGTCGTTGGCTATCGAAGCTGCTGCTCCCAGTCCAAGAATAATGGTCCACATTCGGCGACGCATAGACAAGTACGATTTTGGGCTGGAATGCGCGACACTCGCGGCGGGTGTTCAAGTAACACGAGCGACCTTTGACCCCGCAGGCGGTACCCGAAGCAGGGTGCGGCGCTGGAAGTCTCCGAAAGGGTCCACGCTAAAGGCCCGAAAGGAAGATGGAGGAGTGGACGCAGAAATACCTCGACAATAGAGCCCAGTCATACGATAATAATGATCAATTATCGATCTGTCATTCAAAGGCTACGCCGACGGAATGCACGACGAATCGAACTCTTTTTCTTCGTCGTCCTCCGCTTCTTCTGTTGCTCTTTCTTCTTCCAGACCGCCTTCGATCCCTTTCTTCTCTTCTCCACTCCTATTCGGCCGATTATCCTGCCATTTTAGCAGCATTTTCTGGAAAATGTTCGTAGAACGCATATTGCGTTAGATTGCGTCAGACTATGCAGTCCTGGCGTTTTACGACTGACTCTGGCGTTTCACACGGTGAGTGACTTCAAAAAAATAAAAAGGAAGAATAGTGCAAAGCGGGGACGAGAGTCGCGTTGATACAGCACTGACCAATTTTCAGTTCACCGAGTTTTCTCACAGCAGTAAACCGAGGAGTAACTACCGGTTTGCCGCAAAAAGCCCAAAATTAATAATAATAAAGGCTACGTAGGCAGGTTACGTAGTAAAAGGCGCTGCTAACTGGATCCTCCCAGCGGTCAAATATACCACGTAAAGTGGAAGAGAAGAAAAGAGGTCTTTGTCGAGACCAGCGGTGGCTCGAGATTACAAGATCGTGCTTCTTGCACCGTTACGAGACAACGAGAAAACACCGAGTGTCAATGGATTATTTAGACATTCGACGAGGTTTACCTACTCCATTTTATGAAGTGTCAACGTCTTCCACGGTTGAAGTGTTTCAGAGTGTTTAACAGTGTGTTTGCTTTCTCCTTTAGTAGCTTGTTACGTGTTATCTCTTGCGACGGTGCTAATTGGGATGATGATGCTGAATATATTATAGGGACTCGTTAACCCTCCATAACGTCGTGTAATCTAGGAATCGCCGCAATTATTCTAGATATCTTCACATATTACGTATATTTCGAACATTTTTGTATTTTATCTTACAATGCCTTGAGCCTGATACCAGCGTTTTAAACCGTTTAATTTAAATAAAAATGATCTATTTATTTCAATGGCATCCTTCGTATCACGTAGGAAAAATACTCTACCTATGTTTTCCTCGCTGTAACAGAACGAAAAACGAGTGTTCTCGGAATCACGAAGAAAACTGCATACGAGCGGATCGAGGCGACAGATTGCAAACGAGCAGGGAAATATCTAGGCAGCAATCAGGAGTGAAAGCGTAAAGAAAGAAAAAAGAAAGAATGAAAACGAGAGGAAACGCAAAAGGGGACGAAAGAGGGAGAAGGATAGGAAGGCGACCCCCCTGCCGCGAGTCCGTCGCCTAATCATTCTTTAAACGTGCATAAACAAGTCTCCACGACTGACAGTCGGGGGATGTTATATGACTAATGTCATTCCAGAACCAACGAACCTTCCCTCTGTGTTCGCTGCACCATGCGTCTCACCCCCGTGCACCATCCCTTATAACGTGATCTTTGAGTGACTAGAAACGAGAAATCGAAGGCGATGGGAGTGGGACGAGGAAGGTCGAGCGAAATCGTAGATGCATGGACACGAATGGTGGTGGTGATGGTGAAATGAGCAGGAAGACGAGATGGAAAGTTAAAGAAGGAGAGGCGAAAAAGAAAAGGAGGCGGCGAGGGCGAGGGAGAGCAGCAGGCGCGGCAGCCTAAATCTAAAATGCAAATACACTCAACAAATCACTATCGGTGACAGGCATCCTTACTTTTAAAAAAGAGGAAGGAGAAGCCGGTGTACGGACCCCCTGCCAGGGGTTTCGAGGGTAACTCCAGGTCCCCTGAAGGCGAGTTTACACCGCATGCGGTCAACGCCTGTTGATGCATCTTTCCACCGGCGCGGCTTCCTCGCCACGCTCTCTATGTCGCGGTACACCGTTAATCCGTGTGCGCGATTCGGCTTGCCCGCTTAGAAACCAACCTGCTACCTTTTCCCTCCTTCGTTCCCCCTTTTATCCTCCCTGCCTCAGCTTTCTATTTTCTCAGGGAAATATTTTAGGCGATGGCTGAGCGTGTCGCCTACGTTGCGAGACAGGAGCTCCAGTGAGTTACGACTCGGCAGCATCCGGCGAAATTTTTGGGGAGATAGATACTCGTAGATAAGCTACTAAGTTTCGAATGTTTCTGCGAAGAAGTGGTTTTCACCCATGGAATTGTGGTTTTATTGGAACGACGATTACAGCTGTTTTGCACGATCGATCACTGCCAGTAATTGCTATTTCATCGGTTGCGATGTAACGTTACGATATAGCGATTACTATCAAGCGGTTCGCTTATCGCAAGGTTACACAGTTATGATTTCGATAGCCTCGGTCGTTCATTCGTTATCTTCTTATTCTCGTATTCTTAAACGAAACGTTTCGTTCTTCGTAATTTCGTCCCATCGTCCCGAACTTCATGGAGACGCAGAATCCAAGGAACCTCGCGAGCGCGGTATCAATTTCAAAAGCAGAAAGCAAGAGAGAACCGCTACGGATGCAGGTAAAGTAGTCGAGGCGTGTAAACGGTGCTTTAAACCGGTGATCCTCGGTGGTGAGGTCCTGACTAATGGAATCACGCTTTGCCTCCTGGTGATACGTGGCATCCTCCAAGGATTTTTCTGCCTTCGTTTGTCCTTCCCTCGTTCTCCCGTCTCGTTCTATTTAACAAGCGGTTCCGGATAAAAACGCTTCTAGACAGCCACCTTTAGACTAGTCTCTCGTCCGCAGGGGAACGCAGGCTCGGGGGTGGAGTTATGCGTTATTTATATCCAGGGAAGCGAGACGGACTCGAAAGCAAGGCGGCAGTGCTGAAAGTATCACATTTATTTCATTGGCCCGGTTCGAAGGCAAGCACAACGCAGAGGGCTCGCGACAGGGAGCACTTTATCCAGTCGCCTAGGAAACAGTAGGGGCCGTGTTGCCCTGAAAAACATGGGTGACGCCACCTGGGATCATCGGTACCCTTTTATTATGGCTGCTGTCTTTTATCCGTCTTCCGAGTATTTGTTACAGCGTAGAACCGCGTTGCGCGTTACGTGCATAGTATCCTCTAGATATTTTCGAATCAAGAGATTTTTCTTTCGATTAGAACGAGATTAGGTGGATGCGTGTCGCGGATGATCGATTTACGAGATGACGCGTTGATCAGTTCCGAGATGTCTTCTGTTTGTACCTTTCAAGATTATTCTTTGTGTGTCTAGAGAGAGAGAAAGAGAGAGAGAGAGATGTAAAGACGAGGGTGGAACGGTTGGCAGGGTAATTTTAGGAGGAATGGTTCTCATATTTAGAAAACGCCTCGAACTCGAGTATGTTAAATTTCACAGCTAGACGATTGTAACGTTATTTAATCCTACGTTAACATCTAATGCAAACGAGGTTTCGCAAAACTGTATAGATACTATTCGTTGTACGTATCTGTCGTGGCAAATTAATAAACAGACCTAATTGTAAGTGACAAAATCTTCTATTAGTCTTGAAATCTGCAAGTTTGTAGAATGCTCGTTCTGTTAATTACAATTTCTTAATTTTGGTCACTATCAATACCAAGAAGCGATACGTTAAACTAATTTTCTTCAACGTTCTATACAAACGAACGAAGCTCTACGTAGTCGAGTTTCGGAATAAAAGAAAAGGAGACTACGTAATGAGAAATAATAATGGCAGAAAATGACCGCTATTAGCGAAGCGAATAATTCGCGATGAAGAGATGATTGGTCAACCAGCTATTCTAAGCCGTTAACGTTTAAATATTCGCAGGAGGAGAAGATGAATATACAGAAGTATATGTACTTCTTAAATCATCCTCGAGACTATGTTGCGCTAATATTCTGTCTTAAATGAAAAGTAAGCGTATACTAACTCACGGGGCACGAGTTAGTTTTGCGACGGTAATAAAGTTTCGAGTTGAAGGTGATACTTGCGAGTACTTCGCGATTACAGGGACGAGATTGCCCCATAAATTATTTTAAAGACCGCAAAGACTGTATGCGTAATTCTTTGAGGTAAAACCATAATTTTTCGTTATGGCACCCTGCGATATAGTTCGATACTTAAAACATTAACGCGTGCTTATAAACAGGTGATTTTTTAACGAGATTGATTTAAACAATAACGCTCTAAATCTTAAAAGCTGCCTTCGACAATGTCGCGGTAATGCGTTAAAAATTTCTCAAGTAGATGGTCGAACTTTCCATGATCGCTCGAATAATCATTCTTGCAATAGTAATTGACCAAAGTCTCTGCGATAAATAAATAAATACTGTGTTGAGGATACATATAGAGCTTTTAATAGAGTATTTCGAAAGCACCCTGTATAACAAGGCATCGGGGGGTTAACGAAAGGCAGTAGACATACCTGGAGCCCATAGATCCGATTACACGATCCGTATCAGCTGGATCACGCGGTATTCTCGTGGAAGCAAGGTTCGTTGATCTATCAGAGCGATTTTTTCTCTCTCTGCCGTGGTAGTGAACACCAGGGTCCAGCAGGAGAAAAGACGGTGGAATGCCGCGTATAAATCAGCGGGAGAGCCGACGACAAGCGGGGCATTAATTTAAAAAATGGAATAACATCGGTAAGGAGCGCGGTTTAATCGGCGCGTCGGTTTTCACGTCGCCGCGGTAATAGATTTACAAAAGCTGACTCGGCGACACACGCTGGCGCGCGGAACCACGAGGATGCGCGCCGCTCGGTGACGCATTAATCTTATCAAGAGCTGCCTCCATAAAGAGGCGTGGCCAAGTCATTAATCAGACGGTTCACGACTAATGATCCAGTGTCGCGAACACGATAAATCCGTTGTCTCGTTCATCGAGTATACCGATTTCGCGACGTGGCCTGAAATTTACATTCGGAGATTACCGGAACCGTGGCTGCAGCTGAACGATCCCGCGAATCAACGCTCCCAGACCCTGGACCTGCCGATCGAATCGTCCCGAGGATTGTTTAAGGTAATTGGACGAATCGATCTCTTGGTTTCAGACGGGGTACAGTTCGGTAGTTAGCCGGGGTCCAGGTTCTCTTCTGTCTTCATCGTCTTAAGCGTGGCTGATTTTGCCTTTGTCGGTTGAGAGAGTTCTAAGCTTCGAGGCTGGGTAATCGATCCAGTGTGAGGAAATAGGAGAGAGGTTTCGCAGAGGCGACTGTTGTGCGAGAACGGTGGATTTGTTCTCAGAGAAGAGCAAAGTTACGCTTTTGTCCTTCGCGTGCCAAGTTCTACGGAATTCGAGTTAATATACTTATTTCGAAGTAATCTCGCTGTAAATAGCAAAAATTATCGACGAATCTCTGATAGAAAAATGCCACCGAATCGAAAATCAGGCACGATGATCCCTTGGATCGATGCCGGCTTCGCGAGGATCTATCGACATCATGCCGCGAAGGAGCGTTCTACTCGCGGCTGGCGAGCTGACGGAAGAGAAAGAAGCCGACGGACGAGAAGGCAGGAACAAGCGGCAGTACACGAACGAACGAAAGAAGAAACGGCGAGCGGTACGCGACCGCGGAGGTGAAGATGCGTGAAAGTGGAGGTGGTGGTTGGTAGCGATCTAATTATCTACGCGGCGGGAAGTCGCGGCCTCCCTCTGCGCTTCACCACATTCAGGAAACAAGAGCAAATTGAAAGGAGCTCGAATGTGTTCTCGTGGCTGGACTCGCGCGCGGGTTCTCGTACCACACATCGAAAACATTTACCACTGGCGAGGTGGAAAGATCGTCCCGAGCGATTTTGATACACGTTGTATCTCGCGGCGTTCGACATCGTTCCAACGATTCTCACGTGCAATGGCCAGTGATCGTTTTACGAGCCTATATAGACCCCCCTTTTCTTTCGATCGTTCTAACACCGCCGAATTAGCCTCTTCCGCGGCGCGAAGCACGTGTAAACACGGTGAACGGGGATCAAGAATGATAAATGAAACCGGTCGAACGGATTAATCTGCGATCGTTCTTTTTTCATCGTAACGTGTAGACGGTCGGCGTGCGCTTTTTGCGAAATCGGAATTTGCAAAATACGCGTATAGATTACATCAGACTTTTCGTCTAACGATTCGCTTCTTAGTATTTGTACGATACGTAATATATACAGGACTTGTTTCGACGGAAAACAGCTTCCCAAGTAAACCAACGATTCATTAACTCAATGAGAGTTTCAATGAAAGTTCACCAATTTTCATCGTCCGCTTGATTTATTTACTCGAAGCAAACAATGTTGCAACTATCGCGTAAAACGTCACGCCAGAAACAAGCAATCGACTCGTAGCCTGCTACCCAATAAATCTTCTTTACAGCGGTTCGAATTAGCATACACCCGCTAGACATTAACCCGCGCTTGGCCGTTAAGCGTATACGGCGAAGATGAAGTAAATTGCAGCGAGAATTAAACTCGATTTTATTCGGACAGGCGACAACGAAAAAGGAGCTCTTATCGTCTTCGCGAGAGCAACGATCGCCTTGTAATCTAACAGGATGTAATACAGGATTTATATGTAAAAGGCTTTAAACGTTGCGGTCTTTACAAACAAAGAAAAAAAAAAAACGTTTCATTCACACGCTCTCCGACCATTTATCCATCTGGTCCGCGACGAAACGGCGCGAGGGTTTTCTTTCAATCACGCAGACCGCGGTGGGTCGTTCGATTCCATCGTCCAGCAACTTAATTAACAGACGCTCGGCCGGATGCCCGCGAAAATATCGGAAACACGCGTGTGTACGCCAAAGAAAACGGTGTCTCGGAGAGGAAAGAGGAGAAGATGTTGGAGAAGAGGCGAATCGACGGACAGGAAGAAGAAGCAGAAAGACGAAAGAAGGCAGAAGAACGAACGATGAGGTCCCGAGATGCGAAGGTAGGTTAAGGCGGAGGGAACGTCGGAGAGGAGAGAAGAGGAAAGGCTGAAGACGGGTCTCTCTCTCTCTTTCTCTCCCGTGAAAAGAGAAAGAAAAGCGTCCACGGTGACGGTCAGCGAGCGCGAGCTGAACTCTGACCCTTCGTCCGTTGTCGTCCATACTCGTTGCCGGTCGTTCGGCTTCTCTTTCTCCCATCCATGGGGCCCAACGACTTCGTGGGGCTGCAGCGTGGGCGAAACTCACGCGCGGGGGAGTAAGAGGTAGGGTCCGAGGTGGGCCGTGAGGAGAGGAGAATAAGAAGACGTGGAAGGGGACGGAGGGGGTGACGAGTTGGCCCGCGGGCGTCCCGGGACCGTGAGAACACCACCTATAATATTATTTAGTCTGCCTTGGTTCGCCTCACTTCCTCTCCCTTTCTCTCGAACCCGGTCTTCTCTTTCCTCGAGCTCTCTTCGTCTTTTCTACCGATCCCTTTCCCGCCACTTTCTTCCTCGTCGTCGTCTTCTGCTTCCTTCGCGCTCGTTCTGTTTTTCCTTCTTTCTCTTCTTCGTCTTCTTCTTCTCGGTGTTCGTCGTTGTTGCTATCTTCTCCGCTTCTATCGAGGTTGGCGCGTTTCTTTGGCACTCTGTTCTTCTCGCCGTGTACAGCGCGTGCAAGGAACGTGTCCGTCTTTCTTGCTCGTTTACCTGGCCGCCGCGTCACGCCGAAGAAGAGGCAGCTAACTATAGGCGCTATACACGGTTTACTCGCGCGCATTAATTGCCGTCGTAAATTGTTGCGGCTTTGCAGCCGAGTCGAAACGCGGCGGCACGCAGCCCCTCCCAGGGCCCATCCACGCTTCCCTCTTTCCATCGTGGAAAATGCCTCGTTCCGTTCGAGACGCGAGATCGTAAAGGGGTAGTAGATCGTAAAGAGTCAATATCTCAAGCTGCTCGACTAGAAGCATCGATATGTATCGTCGATACAATACCCTCGATATTTATCGATAAACCGTGTTTTCCTTGAGAATCTTGTAATATCCACATCGTCGTCGATCGTCTGACAGCATCCTTACGTATCCTGTCAAACGATATAAGTAGCAAAATTAACAGAAATTTCGTCTCTATTGGAAATCCTTGTTTATTAATCAAATGATGCCAGTAGAATTATACGTTAGAAATTAATGCAAATGTAACTGCGAAGTTTTTGAAACTTTGTATTCTAGGCAACTGATTATGATTGACTGACTGGTATAGCGATAGTTTGAAGAAAATTCCAGCGTGGTTATGAGCAACGTTCACACGACTTCATAAGTAATAAAGTTGAGGAAAATATGGTAGGCATAGATAGTTAAAATTCGCTTGTTACGTTAAGTGAAGTATTGCTATTGGTCTCATCGGTATATAAAATCATATACAAGTTTGCAACTCATCGCATAGTGATCTATAGAACGATAAATCAAGATAACGGTAATCAAGGAACAGGTATGCCGATTCAACTTTTACGTCTTCTAGAATTTTATTTCTAACAAAAATCTATGGTTTGTTTTTCGGATGCGGATTATGCGATAGGTACTTGTTCTAAGACTCTCTACCGTTACTTTTTAACTTAAAAACCGTGTACTTTTTCAAACTACCAAAACAGTGCATATATTTCGTCCAAGATAATATAAAATGCAAATTGTTCGGATCGTATCGTCGGGGCACCAACGATACGCCAAGAAAAGAGTTTAGACTGAACGAAGAATAATCACAACGCGTACTGTAACAATGTTAAGCTTTATTTAAACAAGGCTTAACATAGAGGACGATAACGTAACTTAGTCTTACGATCGAGGTGAGCCGAGAGACCTGCTATGAGTTGGGATCAAGCACAAACACCTACTTGACGCAGATTGAACCGTGACGCGAGATGAAGCGCGCACGAACCGAGCGTGGAACGTCGTACGAACAGCAGCGATGAGTCGAGCGCGGAGACGGAAGCGACTTGTGCGACGATACGCGCACTCGATAATTCTTCTTCTAATTTCTGCATACTATTCGTAACGAGCTGAATGGGGCTCGCCGTTTTGTACCTCTGTGCGTTCTTTTTTCATTTGAATTCTTCGGAACGCGCGGAGGTAAATCGTTTGAACGGCTAAGATACAAAAACTCAACTGTGAAAGCGGAAAGGTAAACAATTGCCGCCTGCTGTTGGTCGCTGTGATAAGCCGATGGCCTGTCGAAAAACAACGGCTGTTAGCGACCTGGTCAGAGCACCGGCGCCGGTGGCACAACGCTGTTGGAAATTGCTGAACGAGGCCGTCGACTCTCAGGTGTTAGAAAAACAAACGACGATGGAAGAAACGAGGCATAAACCGTGTTGCGCGTCTTACTGCCGAAAAATTTTTGAAAGTAGAACAAATAGAAAGATAGAATAGAAAAGGTTGAACGTTTGTTGTTCTCAACACAAATATTCTTGCACATCCGGGCAAAAGTTCGAACGACAATTTTAAGATAATAATAAACATCGTAAGATAATATTTAAATAATTCCTACTATAGATATTAATTATTTGTAAGATATATGGAGATGATTAATCCTTGACACTAACGATTCTTCTATAAAATTGAATTATCTCGTATTACGTAATTTTATTTCCTAGATGTGTCAACTTTATCCCCAGAGAGTATAAATTTAAAAGAATGTCCAGTCAGAGTTCTGTTATTTTCATTCAATTATTCAAACGTATGCATCCCATAAAAATAATTACAATAAATTTGAACTTTTCTTGTACTCGTCCAGAAATCTCATTAGCATATCGAATATTACGATATTCAAATTAACGATGTCGATACTACGACTCGATTTAACGGTTTTAATCAAGAGAAGACGTGCTACTAATTAAGATATTTTCCAATTCGCATTTTCCAGTGGTAAACAAAATGTAAGCAAGACATGAAAATTTGCGGATAGGAAATAAGCGGCATCGCTTCAAGTACTTTACGAGCAAGTAAATAATTAATTTCCCGGTGTCGTGGGGTATCGTTTAGCGTTTCACCAATTCGCCCTGCGAGCATTTCTATCAACCTGACAGTGTATCCGCGTATTCGGACTGTTGAACGTGCGAATAGCTCGCGAAAGAACAAGCAACGTCGTATTTACATTGTTTATTACCAGACGTGTACATATCGTGACTGGTGACACACGCCATGACAGAATTTGCTGTTCGTTGCTTTCACGGTTTACGGTATGTTACGTAAGTACCTCGTAATTCTTAATTCGCGACGTTTTAACGATAGTCGTGGACACAGAAGCGCAGAGATTTATCGATACATTGCTAGACAGAAATTAATTCAAACATCGAGCTCTAACGGCTCACAAATCGAATAAAATCTATGCTCGCGAAAATGTGAAAGAGTAGCGTGTGCGTTAGCGATCAGGCTGGCGTTACAAAATTCCAATGAAAAACCTGCTCTTAATAAAGAAATAATCGCGTTGCACGAGCCGAAACACCCTCAAAATCATCCGATTCGTGAGAAATTACGCGTACGTTACGATTCTATGAATTTATTTCGCGTTTTTACGGTTTTAGACCGCTATAAAACCGCGGGGGTTTGCTGGTCGACCGTCGCACAAAGATCTTCCATGTACGAGGGTCTGATGAGCGACTCTTAGTAGCGCATCGTCCTCGTAATTCCCATCGAGACAGAAACGATATCGTAACGACGGCGACAGCGGATAGCTGACGCGCGCGCACGCAGTCGCGCGTGCACGCGAGATTACGAACGACGCCGTTTACGCCGAAACGGCGAGCAATTGCGGGCCAGCTGTGGCTCTCTCTCCTGAATCCAGGGCCCGTTTCTCGCGGACGGTCCCAACTCGCCTCGGATACCTGCCACCAGGTGTCTCCACGAGCAGTGCCCAGCAGCGAGAGGCAGGAGCAGTCGTCGGGGCGCCTTCGCACCGCCAGCATCGCGCGCGTCTTTCCTCTTTACCGTTTCCACGTTCGTCCACCTTGTCGCGTTCCTGGACGATTACTCGCCATCGAGCCGGGAAATTGCCGAGCATGAGGTCCGCGATCCACGCTGGGACCCGTTCGATCGGTCAGTGAACCAACGATCCAATCCGATTCATCGATCTCGTCGTCAACGAAAACCGTCGGATCGATAGGTTACTCTCGCCAATGGTGCAGGCAACACGTCGGCAATCCCTCAGCCAGACCCGTGACGATTCTAGCGACGGGGGAGGATGCAACAGCAACAACAACAGCAGGACCAGGAGCAGGACCGGGGAATCGTAATGGTCCCGTCGTCCTCCTCCTCCTCCTCCTCCTCCACGTCGGCGACCACGTCCACCAGCACCGAGCTTCGAGACGTCGCCAGTGTCACAGAGGCTGGATTACCGAATTTCACGTTGCAGAGCGTGGCTCTTGGACTTCAAGGAGCACTACTCGCTGCCCTCCAGAGAGTCGCCCTGCTTCCACCTGGACATGCCGCCGCCGCGGCGCTCAATCTCCAGGCATTGGAGACCTACTTGACTCTTCATCGTCTTCACGCCAGCAGCACCGCACCGGCCGTTAGTCAGTCGTCCACTTCGGGGATTGCCAATCAGAGGTGTTCACCGGTCAATACCGGTCTAGAGACGGCGCTGACTTCGACGATACCGTCGAAGAACGATCAGCTAGCTGCTGAGAGGCTGTTGCAATCCCCGGACGACGAGGAAGAGGCACGGTTGGATTTTATCGCAGATCCCGACGACGATTTGGCTCTGTTGGAGGAGCAGCAAGTGTTGTTGAGAGACACTTCCGTGGCGACGTCCTCCGGTAATCACGAGGCGCTGTTGCGACGGATATCGGAAGGAAATCGCGCGAGTTCGAGTTCTGCGACGACGATACCGCAGTCGTCGTCTCTGTCGCAGATAGCGGCTTCTTCGTTCACGTCCCCGGCCTCGTCATCTGCCTGTTCCTCGTCCTCTTCTTCGTCGCTGTCCTCGTCTTTGTCCTCGTCGTCGCCGCTTCAAGCCACGTCCACTTCCGCCGAGTCGAGCATACCGCGGACGTGCAGGGCGTCCAGGCCCAAGAAGCAATTCATCTGCAAGTTTTGCAGCCGACAGTTCACGAAAAGCTACAATCTGCTGATACACGAAAGAACGCACACCGACGAGCGGCCGTACTCGTGCGACATTTGTGGAAAGGCTTTCCGACGGCAGGATCACTTGAGGGATCATAGGTAAGCTGGAGAATGGCACGCCGTGAATCGGTTTATGGATGCACGTTGTGGTTCCGTAGATTATTTTACACGATTGGGATACTGTGAAAGCGTTGCGAATTTACTTAGAATTTATTAAAATCGTGGATCAAGATTTCCTGGAATTTTGAACGTTTTATCGCTTGTGTAGCGGCGCATGATTTAGAAGACAAATCGAATCATGTTGTTGTTTTGCCTCGGAGTATCAAGACCGGTAGAATACAAGTAATGTAAGAACACATGAACTCCGGGCAAGATAATGTCGCCGCTACATTCAATCGTCGAGGTAGGACGAATTCGAATTTTTCGACTCTCTCCCGACCAGTATAAACAAACAGGCGCGATCGCGGGCAAGAGAGTTAAGTTTATAGCTTTCTGTCGGGGTATCTTTCTAACAGGAATTTGATTAGCCCTTTGAATTTTTCGAAGTCGAGTTTCTTTTCAATCTAAATGTTTATTAGCGATATCAAAGATCTTGAAACTTTCCTCTTCCGGATTAACGTTTTATACTTTTGATTTTACCAAACTTCTCGCAAAAAAGTACGCAGATTCTTGTCGATCGAAAAGCTTCGACACTAGCCGTGATAATTGCAAATCATTACGAACTGGAATTGACGATAATTGAACTCAATTTACCTGCATTCAAAGATGCCGGTTGAAGTTATTAAAAAATTAGCTTGAAGGGGGATCTCTTCGCGGAAGAGACGCGCAAGATAAAGCTGCCATTATATATGCTGATGAGCCGAGGGAAGTGTGCACGGCAAAAGTAGTTATACCAATCATGGCACCTCGTGAAACGGGCTTTCTTCCCCGTGAGGTGTTTGAGCGCACGCGCGAGCGAGCACACGAGCCTGTTCAAATTGATTGCAATGTTCGTGTGCCGTCTAAATACGACGAAATGATACGGTCCAACATGTAATTATGACGGCGATCAGAATATAGTTACGGTGTATTAATTACGTTGATCAATTCGTGACAATTTATCGGGCTTTTTGTATCTTGATCATTAATCACGACGACACGATACATTCGCAATTCCCGTTAATTGGACTCGAGCATTGAGCTTAAAAATAGTCGTAGTATATGTTCTTCGTGTTATCTGTTTTTTAACTAACGTATATTGTACGCTGTTCCTTTTATCGCTTTATGGGAGAGACGACGAAACGCTTGGTGATTTATCGAAATGAAAAATTGAAAACATCTTGACGATTGTTCGAGGAAGATGAAATTAATTTTAGTTCGCTTAGATTCGGCGCTGAAGTTCTCCATCGGTCTGATATTTTTATTCGCATTGTTATTTATGTAGATACTTTGCTTCGGACACGAATAGTCATATTTAAACATCCTTATTCGTGTCACTAAATGCTTACTATATACTTATAATGCTAGTTGACACACGCACAAACCATTTCCTATGTTTTTAACAACTCAAACATCCTCTCATATATATATATGCACTCCCAAACTTCAGTCTAACCTAACCTAAGCCAATAATAAACCACTTTCACCCGAACACTCGTTCATCTTGGAAAGTCAAACGAAAATTTCCACGCTCGACCGCTCCGACAATCATTAATCCCCCTAATCCCTCTAATCTCATTACTGACCATTCCAACCTCTCCATCTGAACATCTGTCATCGACATCATCGCGCGCGCATTTGAATCAAGAGAAAAATCGATCTTTCATTCGTTCCAGGTACATTCACAGCAAGGAAAAACCGTTCAAATGCGCGGAATGCGGCAAGGGATTCTGCCAAAGCAGAACCCTCGCGGTACACAAGATTCTACACATGGAGGAATCGCCCCATAAGTGTCCCGTATGCGCCAGGAGTTTCAACCAGAGGAGCAACCTGAAAACCCACCTTCTCACGCACACGGACATCAAACCTTACCATTGTGCATCCTGCGGCAAGGTGTTCCGCAGGAACTGCGACCTCAGGAGGCACTCGTTGACTCACAATTTGGGTGTATCGACGTCACCGCCGCCGCCGGGGATACCTGTGCCCGGCACCGGGGCCGTGGTGCTACAAGAGACGTCCTAGTGTTCCGTCCATCGATCGCGGCAAGTCTGGCATTGTACTAGGAAAATTTATTCACGTACGGACTCGAGAAAAATTTTCAGGCTGGTCGTTCGGACGGTTCATACGACGGTTCATACATACAGTGAAACTCTATTTATTGGAACGAAATTTCAGCTAGTGCTCGAGTAAATGATCTCCTGCCGATTAAATTCTTTTAGATTCGATGCGAGTTTTGTCGCGCGAACGTTCCGTTAAAGTATTGAATTATACAGCGAAATATACACGAGCAGGCCTATTTTTTATTTTGTTATCGCTCTCTATAAAAGATCGCTCGTCTACATCGATATTTGTCCCGATGTTGATTTCTATTATATAAACGAAAAATCTTATAAATAGTAGAGAGAATCAGCGAACTCCTATTATGTGAACTACTTGCATCCTCACAGGTTCAGATAAATGGAGTTCTACCGTGAGTTGGTACATCGGTGATATTACTTTTTGATATATCGATCGTGATCTAATATGGTTCAAGAGTGGATTGGTTAATATTGGGAGTTATTCGAGACAAGAGGATAGATAATGGAGACTCGTGCGAGTTAAGCGGACCTTCCGTCCTTGATTTTTAGTGTGTTTTTAGCTGCGTATGTATTTCGTAGTTGTTAATACATAGGGTATAATTATAATTGCATATCAGGATGTTATTCACGGATTCATGATCGTTAGATCTGTAATTATGTTACGCACGACGTATTATATGTATGTATAGGTAGTCGGAGTAGGACATACAAAAGGATCGCCTCGTATTTCTTTGACACTGTGTACCTACGTGCCCAAGTTGTGTTTCGTTTGTACGTGTAAAATAAACTTTTATTATATTATTTTTTAAACTCTCGTTGTCGTTGATGTTTTTGGTCAGTTCCTTTCCTCGTGAAAATGAAAATTAATTTCCAAGATTTTTTTTAAGATCGCTCTCGTTTATCAGTTTCGTTTATCAGAGCGATGAGAAATATCATAGAAGATATTATCAACTGCGTTTACTTCGTAATATACTGCGTTACTTCGTGCATAATACGTTTAAGTAAAAAGCAGCGTCTATCTACAGTAGAATAAGCGCAAGGCAACTGCAACGAAGTAGAAGAAGTTAAAGTAGAAGTAGAGGAAGAAAAGGACGAAGAAGAAAGAACAGCAGCAGAGAGAACGACGACGAAGAAGAAGAACAAGAAGAAGAAACGCGTGTATCGTGTTACAAAGAACGAGGCCGCCAGGTGCGCGGGACATGACACCGCGATACGTCTAGGGTTACGTTTCTTTTTCGAAGGTAGGTGCTGGAAAGGCACGAGGTGGGTCCGAATACGCTATTTCGGGCCCGGGAACGGGCCGAACACGGGACAGCTCGCGTCGATAAGGAGAATCTCGTACGACCGGTCGACTTCCACTTCTTCCAACAGGCTGCTCGACTAGGAGTTCGTTCTCGAACCTGGAAACTCGAGGAATTCCGATCCGGATCAGAAATAAAAAAGAAAGAAAGGGCAGAGAAGAGAGGAAAGGAAGGGAAGAGTGAAACCTCGTGTCTCAGCCTTGTAAAGCGAATTTACATAATTTCTTGACAGCTAGTGCGGCGAAATTAATTCGCCGGGATATAATCCAGATACCATTCGATATTTATGACACGAGTTGCATTGTTTCCCGATGACTTTGATTTCGCTATTAGTTTGTCGCAGGCTTCGGATTTTAATTAACAATATTTCAGGAGGATACGATTGGCAGCCATCGATTAGCCAACGTTTTCGCTCGTTTTAATTGCTTCGGCTTCTAGCAATTTTGTTTTCTTTGAAATTTGTACGCGGGTTTCGCTGAAGCGTATTTGATGGTTATCGGCGCCGTTAAAAGTTATCGAACGAAAAGAAGAGAGAAAATAAAACCATCGTCGAAAATGCTGATCTCTGGCACGGCGCGGAAAGCGTATCGTCAGGTAGATACGTATTAAATCGCGTATTAAGTCTGTCATTTCCTCGTTTAAAAGCGAAGAGAGGTATAAACCGGTAGGATCCAGGTATAAGGTGAAAAGGGAAAAGAGCAAGAGAGACGGCAGAAGAGACTTGAAACGGGCCGGAGAGTTCCCTCGAGCATGGTGGAAGAAACGAAGGTAAGGATGGGAGTTAAAGGGGACATAGAAGGACCACACGCACGCGCCGCCCACAGATACGCTATCACTTGGCTACAACCAACGTGATCTGCATGCGCATGTCCTCTCTTCGTCACGAACTTGGGAGAGAAAAAAAAAAGGAAAAAGAGAAAAGAAAAAAAGAAAGAACATCGAGGGATCAGAGAAAAGGAAAGGTGGATCTGCCCTCCGCCTTCTCTTCTTCGTCTTCTTTTTCTTCTTCTGTTTCACCCCCTTCGCTCACCTACCTTCGCTGATTTAAGGGGTTGGCAGAGCGTCGATAACACGTCTGGTCGGACCTACACCTCGTCCCTACGGAATTTCTTTTTCCTCCTCATCCTCCTTGTCTTCCTCGTCGTCTTTTTCCTTCTTTACCATCGTTCGCTTCTTTCTTCACTTTCAGCTAAGTTTCCTTCGTTCCTCGCGTATGGATACGTTTACACGCGTGCCTCGAAGAAAAGACGATTGGGTTACTCTTTCTCGGCGATACCGGTGTCACTATCGTTTTGTAACTGCTAGGCCGTTTGACTCGCAACGCGATCCTGCGACCAACCGGATGCGATCCTTCGTTACTCTTGAATTTGCTAGTTTGACCGATCTTTGAGTTATATTCTTTGTTACGCTATTTCTTGTACGACGATTCAGAATTTTACGAGAAGCAGTGAACTTTTTCCAATGAATTTCACAACGACTTCTCACAGAGTTGAGAAATTCGTTAGCGGACAAGTCCACAATTTATACAACGAAATCGTTAAACTTTATTCGAAACACTTATCTAACCCGATGTAATATGCAAATTTCAACGCAACCGTTAAGACTCGAACAAAATTGCACATTGTATGAAAATTTCTAGTCCGCGTTGTTGGATGGAAATCACGGCAATTAAAAAAAACGTATATCTATTAATATGTTAATCGCTTCAGCATAATTCTCGTCGATATGTACGAATCTTTCCACTTCTTGATTAAACCTTTCCATCGGATGCCTGCATGAGTAATTTCTATTGAGGCACCGATTTGAACTTTAGATATCAGATTGCGAGAAATGATAGCCGTATGTCGATGCTGTAATTATTTTCATGTTTCAATGCTTAAAATATGTGCTGCTCATCATATATCAAAGTTCACTCGAACGCTATATCCGAGCTGCTTTGTTTCATCTGGGTGCATAATATTCTTCGCTTTTTCTTGTCTTACCTCCGTCAAGACAATGTCGAATTGGTCGTTGTTTAACAGATATTTGACAGATAATAATGACAAAGTGTTGTAACATACGTGTTATTTAATTATTTCAACCGTTGCGTCCTTACGATTGTTCGTTTAGAATTTGCCTGTAAACATATTCTTTCGTAGATTGAATACTGTCTGCGAGAGAATTTATTTCAAAACTTTTACTTTTCACTACTGGAGTGGAAGGTGGAATTAAAAAATTAACTTTCCGAAAAAAGAAAGCTCGCGAAATATTTCAATCAATAATTTAGGAGATTAAGCATAAATAAAAAACGAACAAGGCGATTCTTTGACAAATCACAGTACGCGGTACATACGAAATGAACGCTCATAATCGAAAAGGAGAGATCGGAAAGGAGAAACCAAGTGAGATATACATACGCGGTCGTCAAATAATATTTTCACGAGCGCCTTGTTCCCGGACGTCATTCGCATTATTTTCAGTTCGCTACTTCGCCGCGGTCCCACGACACATTCAGCTGGAATCGGTGGCCAATTAAGCCGGTGCCGGGAAAGTCTCGTGAATTTATCTTTCCTGGATCGTTTGCGAAATTATCATCGCGCGGACAGGACGCGGTCGTATGCGAATCGAAGGCCGTTTCGCGGATTCTGTGCGTATCCTATAGGGTGCACACGATGTTAACGTATTCATAAAATAATTTATCGTATGGCTAGTTTGTACTCGATTATCGTGTTCTGAACGGTCTTAAAGCTGTGTACCGATTTGGGTAACGGCTACCTCAAATCACGCGAGATAAGTACGCGCAATTACACGTATATACAAACACCGAGACGCCTTTAATATTACGCGAGCGAATTCATAAAGCCGTCGAACGATTATAACTCGTACCGTTTTCGTTTTACGCGTCATTCTACGGATAAATAAATAAATAACAAGCCGTACATGCTCTTGTGCACGAGGTACCCGGTATAACGTCTTCATAGCCGGCTGAACGAAGTTGTACTTGCCGATATACGATCGGTGGATGCACACGCAGAAGGTGGCCACCCGCAATTTCGCAGGCGCGTATCATTTAACAGCTAAAACGTGCGAGTGGCCCCGGTCGTTCTCAGTTTCGACAGTCTTTGTTTCATTTATATTTCGATGATCAACAAACAGGACCAACTTTGGCATCGGATTGTATGATTTAATCCTTCGTCTTGCAATTTATTTAGTAGCTGAAAATTCGAATCTACCGGCACAGTATCGACTAACAAGTACTTTGCGATAGAAAGCTTGTTAATATCGATGTTATTACTGGTCAAGGCAATAATCGAAAAAAAAAACAACTTTCTAAGGAGATAATGATTCTGAAGAATCTTAACAATTTTGGTTAAAAGGGGATCTATATTTCCTTCGTCTCCTCTAGACATACCCTACGTTCTTTCAAAGTCTCAGAAATGTCGAATCTTATCGATAATCGTGAACTTCTCTCGTAACTTGGCGCGAATTAACTTTCGCGAGCAATTAAAAGGAGTTGGTAATGGGTCGGCGATTTAGCGAGAACGAAAAGAACGAGCGAGTAAATTACAATACGCCTTTGCCCGGATGTGACACTTTGAATGGACAAAAATCGCGCGGCTCGGCTCGCGTCCACTCGTGATTGGCGGAACAGCGTGGAGCGTGTGCACCGTGCACGCGTGTGCGTACGCTCGTTCGCCAGCGTGCCAGACCACGAAATACGGACGGGCGGACAGGATGACGGACGACGGGACGCCCTGGGCAACCGAGCGGTGACTCGCGCGACACAGCCTCGCACTCGCCCACGTATTCCACGCGAATACGTACCCTCCTCCACCTTATGCCGCTTTTCCTTTTCCTTCGTTCATCCTGCCCTCTCTTAGTCTTTCATCGCTATTTCCCTTTGATCCTCCTGCTGCGAAGCTTCTTTGTCTCTTTTCTCTTTTTTCACACTCGTATCCTAACTGTTTCTATTTTCTCACTCTTTTCGGTGATTTCCTAGGGGTGGTTTACGAAACGACCCATCTGTCCGCAGAAAGAATCCTAATCATAAAAAGAACGACTGTCGGTAAATCGACGATCGACGCCTATCGAATAATCTGGTTTTCGTGCTAAGAAAATGTTTACGTCCGCTTTACGTCCAGTATGCGAGAAATCATTTACATCTCCAAAAAATAATTATCGTTTAATAGGATGGATAATTTTTCGTCCGTGTATAGGGAGAGGACTAACGTGTTTTAAAATGGTTGTCGCGAAAGCATAAACGCAAGAGCCAAAGGAAACGAAATCGTGGATTTTATTTACGGCGGATAGGACACGTTCTTCGCGTGGACTTCCTCGTTCCTTTTCTTTGAGAGTCTTCTTCTTGCGGGCAGCCGCAAGTATAGCCAGGAACGCGCGACCATCATCATCATCATTGTCTAAAGGATATTCAGGAACTACGTCGAGGGGCATCATGGTCGGTCGCATAAGCGATCTCTTGCGAAACGTTACAACCTGCGGTCGGTCTCTGCTTCTCTTTGCCCTCCCTTTTCGCCGCACTCGGTGCAAGTGCGACGAATCGAAGCATAAAATTAGGCGTCGCGTTACTGCATTTGCGTATGACGTTAGTTGTCAAACCCTTCGGGCGAGAATTATTTTATTTTACCGTGTAAAAGGGTAGGTGAGAAGAGACAGCGGAAAATTGATTCCGTCGACGGTCCAGCAGCGTACCTTTTCAAGCATCGAAAGAGGAAATCTATAGCGATGATAAAAAACATGTTGATAATTCTAACGAGTAAGATAATTCTGTCGAAGAAACTGGCGTGGGTGGTCAAGAAGATACGAAAACTAAATGTGGGAAGTTCATCGAACGCGAAAGAATTTCGTTATCTACTTTTTACAAATATAGTTCGTTCTATTTTCACGTTTCTTTCGTAAGAATATTTTTGTTCTCCGTCGTATATCGACATTGAGCTATGGACGAGGATGTAAGGGGCACGCGGTACCATTCTTGGTTTCCACTAGTTGTTTCAACCTCCCCTTTGTTTCTTTCTCGCCGTTGTTGCCCGTTCCACCTTTTCTTACGCGCTAAATGACCAAGTTAACAACGGGATGGCAGGTAAACGAGAAACGTACGAACTGTGAAGAACAGCGGGATAGTAACTCAAACGAAACACGCGTATTAGTTTCTGTAAGTATGTACCGTGAGGGCAATTTGAAGAGTTATGGCAGTTTGCCATTTAACCTCTCTACAGTCTCGCGGCACGATGCGACTCTGTTTGTCTTCTGCTGCGTAATTCAATGACCGAATACTACAAAGAAACGTCTATTCGATTTTATTCAATTTCAAATTAGAAGTTTCGATTCCAACGAGATTATTTATTCTATTCGCTAAATTTGCCAAATCTGTGAAACAAAGGTTTTTCGTGGCAACTCTGGCACGTCTGGTTAAAAGAAACTTTTAAGGCTAAACGAAGGTAGAAAGCGCCGAGTAAGTGCTTGTACTTCGCGGAACTCGTACTCGCTGTAGTTTCAAATTTCACGAGTAACTACGATTTCAAGTATACCGAACGTAAGGATCCTTGAAAAGGGATGTATTTAAGGAAAATATACTTGCATGTTACTACGATATTACGTCTTTAAGGTAACGAAGACTGGTGTAACATTGATACGGAATGACCGTAGGTATCTGGAGAGGCTTCTTCGACCATTTTCCTTTTTCCTTCCAGTTGCACGTACACAATCCGACTACTTATTATATTACCGACGTATACCCTCGGTTAACTATGTTTCACTATTTTATTATTTCACTTATTCGCGCGTAAGCCATTCAACTTCCCTTTAAGCTCGATTCATACAGTTCGTTTGTTCGTTTTAGTCATATGCTTGTACGATTTCTATATTATACCGTAATATAGGTTTATTGCATAGGAATCGACGCGTCTTAGCGAACTCTCGAAGCTATTTTTTTTGTATTCCAATTAATTTCTTCTAAACTCGATCGTTCTTTTATCTGGTTACCAAAGGAAGAAAGTACAAGTACCATAAGTAATCTTAACGTATAATAGTTGTAGAAATTTCATGGTAGAAGGGATTTCTTTTCATAACGCACAAAAGCATTGAAATAGCGAGAATACCAATCGTGTGAGGCGAGCCTTAAAGCCCGTTGCCGACGTACATACGATCCGACTACTTATTACGTTACCAATATATCCCTCCGTCTTTACTCGTTACATTACTTCATTGATTTACACCTTTTACAGTTTATTCTCTCGCTGCCCCCTCGCCAGATTGGGCTGGAACATGATATTTGCTTCGCCTCCTATTGAAATATCGTCGGACATAGTTAACCTCTTAAGTCAGTGCAGTGAATATATTCACCGTGACAAGCGGTTCGTCCTGTGCATAAACTCACTTCAAGAGGTTCGACCGGCAACGAACGATTGTCCATTGAGAAAAGTTATCAACACTATTCGAAAGGATCGTGTAAGACCTTTGGAAACTTGATACACATTGCTGAAAAGTCGCAAAAATTCGACCGATCAAAAATTTATTGCATTTTAGTAGACACAGTAGATTTTCTTGCACTTTCATTCAGCTAGATGTGTTTATCACCGAAGCGACATTAAGGATACATTAATCTCGCAATAAATTAGAGTTTTCGCGTAGTTTATTAAGTGTAGAATGGGAATTTATAATTGTTAAAACTTAGTTGCTTGAAACATTGCCCGTGTTTTTGATTTATAAGAATCGAAGAAGGTTCGTAAATTCGAGGAATCACGAATCAAAAATCAATTTCCGATACTGGCAAAGTTGAAAAGAACTTGTTTCTCTCGCTTTAACTTAACGTTGCATTCGTATGACACATTGATGGAGCGATATATCACGATTTCACCATTTTTTTTTTTCACGCTTCGAAATGTCGTCACTTTGATAATTTATTTCACAATCCGTATTTTATGTATTCTATTAGATTTAGTCACGACATTTGCCTCACCTTTTAGAATATTATTAAAAATAGATAAACGAGCTAAGAGCATTCTCACGGTTAAGATGGTTTCTTCATTTCAAAGACCTCGGGGCCTCTAAATCTTCGATCTCGATCGGATATTACAGCTTGTTTGTTATCTTTAATGCAAGCAATGCAAATAACGTTAATGATAGTTCGAAGCAAACTGCGACTTATCAGATGTATACTTTGACTTTTTCTCGAATAAATTATGAAGTAATAAGAAAAAATTGCGAGAAAACTCTGTCGATCTCGGTCGAGCATCTTATTTCCATTGGAAGATGTTATTTTTCTGACACTATCTTTCATTTTCCATCGTCTATCTCTTATTTTTCCAATACTTCGTATATTTGTAATTAATCATCTTCTATATAGCTTAACACGATACATATAAATAAATACTCATCGTTTTGAATAAACAGCTAATCATAAGTTGATACTTTTCGACGTTGCAAAATTGTCCCAAAGTCTTTCCGAATGTTCGTTACCGCAACGTTGTTCCTTATCGAATATTTGACTGTCATAAATAGCGATTCAGGAAAGGTTGGGAAAGGAAACGCGGCTTTGTTTCTTCGTCGCACGCAAGCAAGGAAAGCTTGCCAACACCGAAGACTCCCGCTATCGGTTCCATCCCTCTCACCCCATTTACCTGTCAGCGTTCGCGCGCCCGTATCCGCTGCCAATAAAGCAACCCCAGCCAGCCGGAGTAATTGAAATGGTATTTTCGCGATTTCATTTTCAATATCTTCTCGCCTAAAAGCCTTAGGCTCGCGGCGGCCTGACATTTAGCTCACCTTTCCAGTGAAACATTGTTCGGCATAGAACGGCGGAACCGGCGAGGCTAAGAGCGTAGCCATGGTGGTCGGCCTGGAAGATGGTTTCCTCGTCCGGGAGAGGGCCTGAGCCGCTTAAATCTCCACAGTTTATGCGATCCTGCCGGTTCTCTCGATCGTTTTACGCGCGCCTCCTCTACGTAGTCGTACGACGATCTATCTACCTGTATCCGAGTACTGCTCTCCGGGACGTATCTCTCCTCGCCTCCCATGGAAACCAGCAGATAACGTAATTTTACGTGTGAATGCTTCGGGCCAGAACAGGTACCTGAACACCCAATACCAACGTCCAAGATAACGTGCCTCGATAATTTACACTGGCTGATTCATCTCGAAGTCCTCTATCCGCCTGGTCAGGTATACGTACGTATTCGTGGCCTTATTAATTGAAACACGCGCATCCTGCACCGAGGAGGGCCCCTTCGTCGATTTCACGACACTACTGGATCCTTTTAGACCTGTTCCCGTCGATAAGATTACCGAATCTGTGAATTCGTGGAGGAATCCTGCTGGTTTCTAGTCAAATTTCCCAAGATATTCTAGTTGGAGCGCGGTTAGTGGACGCGTGTGCTTCGTTTGGTCTGTTTCTGTTTGTTCGAGGTGTTGGAACACGTATTATAGATAGGTTATGGCAAGGCTTGTTATTTTATCAGGGTTTCGTGAATGGATATTTAAGTTCGGTTAAGATATGTGATTTGAAACGTCGGGATTCTTTGATAATTACGATAGGATTCGACGTAGGAGGCAGTTGATTTCCGTGATTCAGTTTCCATTACTACAATTTCCATTCTTATTATCGGTCTTGATTATACGCTTCGTACTTTGTATGCATCGTGCGTTTATACAGAATAATATGAATTTCTTATACACGCTCTGTTATCAGTGGTATAACCGAGAGCAGGCGAGTTCTTGGCGAAACATTTTCGCAGTCCTACGCTTCTATCTTTGGAAATGATTTATCTCGTTTGATCTTCTCGTTAAATCTTCGCCTATTTATCTACATTTTGCTACGGGAATAAAAAACGTGGAAAGTTTCGGGTGACACTGTAGTTCGTACGGTGTGGAGCTGTAACAACAAATCCAACCTTCTAACCTCGAAATCTGAAATTTCTCGTAAACGCCAGAAATGTGAACTCGTCGCGTTCATTTTTCCACGTAGACCGAATCAGGCTCAATAACCGTAAAACCCAGAGCATCCAAGTTCTCCTATCAACCGACGCACGAGCCATCGCGTTCGTCTTTACGAGGACATACCCCTTAATGTCCAACGTCTCCTTTCTTCTTTCTTTCACGCAGCGAGGTGTACACGAGCAGACCATGGTGCATTCTAACGAGTAAGTTCGAGGTTAGAACGACGAAGCGTCACGTTGGAATTTATTCAACAGGTTTACGAAGTGACGACGCGGCGAAACATCCATAATAGTGGCTCGTGGTCTCCTCTCGTAGCTCGATTATAATATAAATAAGAATTTATCGGCGCCGCGACGGCGTTAGCTTAAAAGGTTTACGTTTATTAATTCTGCTAATCCTTCCCTGAATCGAGCCCGAGACAGAGAAAAAAGGCTTCGAGCGAATGCTTGCCGTCTTTTCTTCCTAAAGAGACAACTTCTTCTTCTTCTTCTTCTTCTTCCTCTTTTAGAGTTTCTTCCCTCATCGTCCCTCTGCCGATACGAGTTTCTTCTCCTTCTTCGTCCACCCCCGTTTCCTGTTCGTTGATGATTCACTTTTTATGGCACGTTAGCGCCGTTCACGAGTAGCTCGGAGAAAAATAAAATAGGGACATCCGACAGCGTTGGCCATTTCATGCGTCGAGCATCTTCAAGACCAGAAGAAGCATGCGAATCGATGTCGGATGAACGAAGAGGGTAGATCGATCGTAGGGGAAGTTTTGCTTTTCGAAAGATCGCACGTCGAAGGAAGTTTGCAGATCGATCAAGACCACTAAAAGTTTTCAACGCTTTTCATCTCTTTTTACCGAAATCGAGAGCCGCGAGCGAACTTTACGTATAATAGAAAGATCTGGTCACCTCTCTAAGATCGATCGCCAATAGTAATTGCGTTAAACAAAACTCTGACAGCCGAGTATTACCAAAGTTGTTATCGTTATGCTTTAACCAGCGAATGTAAAACTTCGCTAATAATACTTTAACTGTAGAAGAGAGCCAGGATCGTAAATTTCCGTTCCGTTTGAAGGAAGGCTCGACGATTATGCCATAAAGCGCGACAACAGGTGTTAGTCTCACACGCGTACGAGGTAGAAAAGTCTGAAACGGTGAAGCCACTAATAATTAATAACCGAGTTGCGCCCACCGGCTGTCTCTCCATCGTGTTCACACTTTCCGCTTTTCGACGTAGGTGTCTACTTTAAAATTCCACGGCGGATTTAATCGTGATGCGTTTCGGAATCTGAAGGGAGGACAATGTCGTAGGAAAGAAATGAAGAGAGAAGAGGCATCGGGTTTCAGGAGGTTCTTAAGTCGATCCGTGAGTCGTTCTTGACACCAGTATTTTCGAGGAACGATTACAGCGAGATGTTTCTCTTCTTCTCCCACGATCTTCACACGGGTTCTCTCGACAATATACGGTTTGACACCTTTGGCATATCGAAGCGGCGTAACAACACAATTATATTAATATTTTACCAGTTGCTTTCTTTCCGTACGAGTATTTACGTACCGTTGCACCGCTTTCGCACAGTATCGTATTCCATTGCGGATTTCGTGTGAAACAAACGCATCTAAAAGACATTAGAAACTTGAAAAATAAGTTGACACGGATAGAGGCTCGCGAACGTTCTTACCAAGCAATTCCTCGCGTAGTATAAACGGAACAAACAATGGCCAATCATTGGTTTAAATATGCATCTGAAAACAGCGGACGGAACATTCTTGAATTAATCACGATGTTCGTTCGTGTACTCCAGAAAATATCGATCGATGTTTCACCTTTGTCCGCGGTCCGCTAGAAAATCATCGAAACACCGCACCGGGACGAAGAGAAACGACGAACCGATGGGGAACACCATGAAGAAGAGGAAGAGCAAGAAGGAGGAGGAGGAGGGACATGGTACATAGGTATATTGTACGGGCTCGAAGGCAGCTCCTTTGAAGTAACCCGTACGAGCCGGCCGGATGACAGGGAAGAAATCGAAATATGCGATGACTGCGCAGATGAAATATCCGTGTCCCTTAATGGCGAGCTCTTGGCTCGTCTCGTGGGTGTACGAGAGGAGAGAGATCTCGTCGCCTTTCTCGGGCCACCTTGATCTACTGGCTACGAGCCGAGATGTATAGGTGAAATCATGTGCGTGCCAACTGCTGTTTACTCGTTTTGCTCGCTAGAACGGCAAGGAAAAAGAAGAGTAACGCGATGGAAAAGCGGAAGAAGATAGGTGGAATAGAAGATACTTCTTCGTCTTGGTTTCTTCTTCCGTCAAGGGATGGTTTGCTGGCAAATCGTTCAAAGGGGCGACAAAAAAAGAAAGAGAAATTTGAAACTAATTATAAGAAAATATACTAATTGTCGTGAGAGAATAAAATTATTCCGTCCCCTCGAACGATTAAGAAAACTACCAAATTCGATATCAAAAGCGAGACGAGTTAAAAATAAACGTGGAATAGACGATTTCGAATTCCAGACGGCGAGTGTCCACGGGCGTACAAATTCCTCAGCCATAAATTCCTCCGGAACAGACCGCGAGACCGCAAGGATCTCCTATTAACAACAATACCGACAACACGATAAAGAAGCATTCATAATGAAATCAGCTCGATGGACGGTGATTTCGGTGGGCCTGGTGACCGGGACCGAGACTGCAGGAAGAAGATCGAGGAGGAGAATTGGCTCCCGCGGCAAGGTAGAAAAGGACGAGGAGTCCCGATGGAATCCCGTGGAGCGGAGTGGCGTGCATACGGGGGTGTGCCGCGTGCCAGACCCGAGGCCCTCTCCGTATAGGCTTCACAGGGGGCCCGTGGATGGGGGCCCCGTTCACCGTAAGATAAGGCCTCCTGGTGCGAGCCGACGACGCGCGACCGACAACCATGTCACATTATTACCATATAGGTACCGGTCGCGTCGTCACAACACCGCACGACCAACGTACCACCGCCGTTATGCGCCGCTAGCACGGCCGAGAAAAAAGGGAAACCAAGAAGAAATTCATCCTCTATTTTAGTTACGAACCGGTTCGATATCTTCCTTCTTCTGTTCATTCAGCCACCATCCGAACGGACCGTTTTGCGCTGCGTTGGGTGTCCTCGCGTAGAAACCGCGCTCCAGAGTGGTTACCGGTATGATGGAGATCGCTTGTTTGCTGGATTATGGGCTTGCCGGAGCGAAGTGTGTTGGTCCGTTTGGCTCGTTGTTTCTCGTGATTCGAGAGGCGAAGCGAGAGACCGTGGCGAGGGAGAAAGGTTGTTGTTTGTGAAAGGTTGGTGGCAAATATTGACCGTTCCTTTTGTGGGCCAGGTCTTTGGTTTGGCTTAGGCGAAGTATGCGAACGCGTGTGACTTGTCCAAGCACGCGCAGATCGTTATCCGTTATCGATAAAGAACTTATTCGGAACGGTTACTTCTGTTATCGCAAAGCTGACTTTACCGATAAGGCGTGTTTTAAGAAATGACGCGAACACGTGACTCAGAGAAGCACGCGCATGGCGTTCTCCGATTACCTTTTACAATAAATTATCCGAGAAATAAAGCTAACCCACGAACAGACCAGCGCATAAAACTGTTCTACGATTCAGCTTCAAATTCGGTTAAAAAGATCTTGCTGGCCTCAAACCCATTCGGCCCACGCCGAGACTGAAAAAACAGTGTCCCTACGTAGAACCTCCAATTCCAAGGAGATACCAATACAATCGTGTTTTGGCAAAATCATTCGGAACTCCCACACCGAGGCCAGTCCAGGCGCAAGGATCGTTACTTTAAAACGATCGCTACGAAAAATCGCGTGGAAACCATCGGATTGTCTCGAATTTCTCGACAGGCGAACGTAACGTACCTCTCGAAGACAGCTACCGGTGCTGATCGATCGTAAAATGACACGGTTTACTAAAGCGGACGATTCGTAGACTAATACCGTTCCGTTCCTTTGAGGAAGACTGCACCAAGCCGTAGTAAAATCGGGTAAATCATTGGTCGGTTGACTCGCGTGAATCGCCAAGCGAAATCAACTGCCCGAAGGTGTGGTACCCTATCTTCGTTTCCGTCTGTCCACTCTCTATTTCTCCCAGTCTTGTTCCAACTGTCCCGGCTGTTAGGCGCGTATAAACACGGCCAGGTATGGAACCGCAGGTAAGAGCCATGGTGGTCGGTGGCGGACACTCGCGAGATAAACTTTACTGCGTACGGGTAACACGTACAGGTAGGTACGAGCAGCTCCACCGACCATTGTAACCGGCAGGACAGCCGTCTTTTATCGGGTCGATGATTCGTAACGTTTGCGCTTTCCGACGGATTTAATCGGGTTGCCGTTGATTATTCGGAAATTGAACGCGATGAGATAGAAATTTATCGATATCCGGCATTCGGGCGAGACACTCGAGAGAAATTTCTGTTTAAACGTTCGTCGTTGGTGTGCTGTTCCAAGCACTCGATCTTTTAATTAGTCGATGTAGTTCTCCGTGATATCAGGGTGAGAACGCGATAAGTTTCATTTCCTGTTTTTTTCACAGGAAAGTAATTTCAGCGTGTTCTTCTTCCGTAATCTTCGTACGATAGTAATATCATAAAACCGGTATGGGTTTGTTAATTATCAGTAGTAATTTTTTAATAGGAAACTCAACTACTTCAAAGAACTAAACGTTAAGAAAATGTCAGCTTATCGATTATCGATGTAAGCGATACAGGCTAGTAGAAGGTGGATTATTTTTTATTTCCAAGAAGCCAACGATGTTTCGTATCATCAAGGAGCGCTGTACACTTGTACACCGAAAGTGGACATTCGAGAAAGCCACTTGTTATCGCATCTTATCGATACGACGAGTGGAATACGTGACTTGCAGAGAGAATTATTAGTATTCCTTTTTATTACATTACGAACTTCGAAGTGCATTATTTTTCAGACCGTATTACCTGAGAATTTCGTAATCCGAAGATAAAGATTGAAAAAGGTCGTTTCTTATCGATCACTCCGATACACCGGTCATAAATTCGTAATTTTAAATGAAATTTATTAATACTTTGGGTCGCCTTGTCAAATAAAACGTTTCTATATAATTTCTGTATTTGATTATTCCTTCGGATAATTCGAGAAAGAGAAAGCCTGCGATATTTTTAAATTACGATCTAGATAACGTTTTTTATTTAATTTAATTTAAGATAACGCTCAACTATCGATCGACCCGAGGATCGATCTAATTTAATTCTAACCATTCTATAATTTTTAGACGCTTATCAAAAATCAAAAGAAGATCAGCGAGAAAATCGAAGAAATTACCGCGCACTTGCATTCCCTTAATGTCGTAAACAAGCGGTTCGCGTGGTTAATATTTCTGCCACGTGCGGATAACGAGACGAGTTTTACGCGAAATTTATCATCGTACATAAACTGCGTTCCGCGAACGCTTTTCGCCGAGGTTTCGATAGTTACACGCGTGGATTATTGCGAATGGAACAGGGCTGGGTAGGGCCCTTTAACGAAGTTGTAATTCGTTGGAGGCGGTAGAACGGATGGAGCGAAGGGAAAATTGATTTCCGCTTATCTTTTCACTAGCGTTCTTCTAAATCTGTATCAAATGTCTGTGTATAAATCGATCGGCGGAATATCGTGCTGGTATCAGCTAATCGGCAGATCCGATCCCTGGTCCGAGTGTCTTTGACAGAGTCAAATCGATACATTTCCAAGTGAAAATCGATGCAACGTCGCTTTCTCAGTTGCCCCGTTCGATCTATCCGATGTCCGTTAGAGAGTAAATTTAACGTATCGAGGCAACCGTGCTGAAAAGAGGAAACAATTTCTAGAGATCTGCGCGTGGAGCGTCAACGTCCTCGGTCGCTTGGGGAGGCTCGTAAATCGAGGGTCGGCTCGGTCGCGTTCAACGTCGGATCGGAGCGCAGAGATGGTGCAAAGGAGAAGAAGAGATCGGTAAGAAGGGAAGACATTTCCAGAGGGACATCGACGCGCGTGCAGGTGGTGGTCAATGCGTGTCTAAGGTACGTAGCATGCATCGGGGCCGGCGAAGACGAATCCATTAGCCGTGAGCGCGGATTGAGCAATAAACCAACTGGGAGGTAAGTCGACTCCAACCTCATCCCCGCGTGGCCAGATAGAGAAAGGGAGAGAGGATCGTTTCTCTTCGTTCCTCTAGCGCGGGTTTCGGTTCGCCTGTTATTCCTGTTGGGCCCGCATTCCCATACAAGATGTCGCGCCGATAAAAGTCCCCGAAGACTCGTGGTAGGGCCCACCCCGAGCAATTCATTTAAACATTCCCGGAGGTGGTCGCACGACAAATTACTCTCACGAAACCTTCGCGCGACAGCCAAAAGCTCCGTCGATCCTCGTGGCTCCTATCTCCATTCAGAGATCTCCCACTTTCCGTCTCCATCGTCTGTCTTCTTCCGTCGCCCCTTTTCCACCATCTATTCGCTTCCTCGTTCGTTCTACGTGACTGTCGCGCCCTTCCCTCTTCTCCCTTTCCTTCTTTTCGCCTCTTTTTCCCACCCATTCGACGTTTTTCCTCCTCTCCGCCGCGCCGCAACCGCGACATAAAACCTGGTGACACTTCTCACCCTTCTTAAGGAGCACCTTCGAGGCACGAGCTGGCAACAACACCGCCACGAACCAGCCTGCCTTTCCGGATCTTATCGCCTCCCGCTGAACGTTGAATCGCGCTTGCGGAATGGAAGCTTCGATTATTGGAAGGTCTCACGAGCGAGTGGCAACTTTCACTGCTTGACGGATACGTACGATGTCGTTAAAGATTGGAAATGGTAACGAAGCAAATGCGCGACAAGGGACGAGCTTTCTAGCGAGAGATTTTACAAGTGCTACGATAATTTATGTTAGCTTTTAAGGCTATTGCGAGTCGTCGAATTTCTTTCAATCGGAACATCGTTTACGTCCGTTCGACCGTTATCGACTGAATTAACCTTAAACATTTCCAAACGGACAAGTCGCATGCTTCCTCGAAAGGATCGAACGCATCGGCCGACCTCCAACAAAGCCACGTTCGATCATTCGTCCCTCGATATATTATCCTCGAGGCTACGATCGCGTACACGACTGAAAACATTTAGTTTGCTGGGAAATTAGCTGGATGCTTGTCCAGGCAAACGTTAAACTGGAGCATGTCGCCTGGTAGATCGATATCTGACGACAATTTGGCACAAAGTCTCGTTCTGGTAGGGATCCTATCACCTTGAGAACACGGATCCTCTCTCAGGCGACTCGCAGGACCGTCCAAGGGTACGCGGTGTCGGTGCCCATGGGATACGGACAGCTTCCGGAAACGTGGAGATCCGCCAGGCGAGATTGCAGGGGTGTCGAGCGTCTTCCTCTCCGTTAGACGGAGGGCATCCCCTCGTAAATAAAGTGTCGAGATGCACGAAAGGCGAACGGGGACCGCAGGGTGGCTAATATATCTCACGACTCGGTTAATTGACCCGGCGAAGGCTCTCGCATGCTTCCACTCGTGTATCCAATTCGTCTTGACACCTCCGATTCTTTTTTGGGATTCTTTTCTATAGTCTAAGGCGGCCAGGAATGCGATCTTCCTTCGCGTTATGTATTATTTCGAGCGGACGACTGATCGCACGGCGAGTACCGTGAGAAATTGCGCACGGAGATACGTGTAAACGAAATCGAGTGCTTTTAGTGGGTTGGAGATTCGACGCGGTTTCTCAATGAAATAAAATTACTCGATCTTTTACCTGATGCGTCGATATCTGCACAGCGAGAGTCGAGTACCGTAATATTCCATTCGCAAAAATTCGCGAGTGAAAGTAACGCGATCGAAACGAGAAGAAGCAAAAATCTTGGGACGCGATTCGGCAGGTTTTCCACGGCGCGCTGACAATGTCGGTAATTTCAGGTGGCGATACGTATTGCCCTCGTGTAGATACCTGAAAGGATACGATTGTATGCGACGTGTTACACAGGCGAATTCACGTAGGTACGTGGGTGCGGCAAGACGTTAATTACGGGGGGACGGCGCGTCCTGTCCCACCTCGAGGAGCACGAAGACGATACCACGAAGACGCCTCCGGCGATGCGAGTTTGTCGCCGGTGTCGCCAACCAACCGGTGCTGCAACTCCTTCGAGACACCCGTTATTATCTCGCGTATATATCGCCGCGTGTGAGCCGGGAATGGGCAAAATAGTGTTTCTAGATATCAGGTTGTAACGAACCAGTCGGTTGACCCGTTTTCTTACGAATTAGAAATCGCACGCTTCGCCGGATAACGCAACACGCGGATCGCTGTTGTGCCAGAGAATCGTCAATTGCAAATTTTCAACGAGAATTTTAGATTTTGAGGTTGTGCGATTTGGTCGGTGTGTGCGACGACTTGGACATTTCACGCTCGAGCGTTTTGACATCATGCAAAGTTCTTTTTTGCGCTGGACGATGTTCGCGAAAAAGAATTTAATGAAATTTAAACTAGTGTCGCGAATCCTGATTTTAACGTGATAAATATCATTTGCAAACGTACGTGTGCGTGGGTATGATATCATTATTTATAGTATTTTTAGCGTATAAGTAAACGAACAGTTCTAGCGTTAAAACAACGATAAAATTTCCGTGCAGCCCACACGGTATCACCCACTTACCCTCGCGTAGCCAGACAAATAAAGCAGCCAACTTAATCATTCAAATTTCCATTTCACGACGCTCGTTACCTCATCCCAAACGTCAGTCTTGCACATACCGCGAACGAGCTAGCCAACCTACATCAAGCATCCCCGTTCGAGCGATGCTGTTGCGGAACAGATTACAGCAGCGTGTTCGCGAGCCACGTATCCTGGCGCGGAACAATTCGCCATTAAGATAAAATCCCGGCAAAATGGCTGGTGGCGCGCGGTCGCTCGCAAGCCTATTCCCGCTATTCGAGCCTAGGCGCCTCGGTCGATCGGTCGGTCGGCCAAAAATCCGCGCCAACTACCGGGGGGAGGAAAGATTCACACACTCGCCCCTGCAACGTTGAAAGCGGGAGGTCGAGGGTCACAGCGTCGAACGGAGAAAAATCTGATTATGCAACGAGTGCTCGTCCGTGCACCGGAACGTTTTCAAGCGGTCAGGCACGAGGAGGATAGCGGAAAATAGAGTGCGAGACGAGGACGAGGATCGAAAGAGAGGCCTAGAAGGTAGACGAAGGGGGCAAAAGGTGATGAAGCTGGCGGGACAGGAGGGGTGGAGGTGGAAAGGGGTCGCCCACGCACGCGTAGGATAATTGCACGCGTGATTCTCCCTCGGTGCGGTGCCTGTCTTCCTCTCTTTTCCTCCTCTTATCCTTTTCTGGTTTCCTCTGTCTCGCTGGCCCGCACTGGATTCCCTGGCCGTGTGTACGCGAGTTAACATCTGCATGCGAGAGAAGCCTCGCATAGGAGAGCCCGAACCAAGCTGTAAGGAGTGGAGGTGCTCGAGCAGGAGGTCAGAGGTCAGCCGCACTCTCGACGAGGCAGACGCGACGCCCACCGAGCGACACCCACGCGAAAATCCTTCTGCTCGAACCTCTCGTCTTTTGCCTACTTCCTCTTCTTCTTCTTCTTCTTCTTCTTCTTCTTCTTCTTCTTCTTCTTCTTCTTCATCGTCGTCGTCGTTGTCGTCTTTAGTGTCTTCTTCTTGCGCATCGTCTTCTTATTCTTGTTTCCAGCTGGCCCTCGTGTTCGCAGTTCTTGCGCTTTATTTCTGCCGAGGTTTTTCTCTTAATTTTCGGTTTTTTAATCTTTTTCGTACGTCGGCTTCGTATTCGGAGTCTTCAAAGTTAATTTACGCACGATGGGAATTACGAAATTATTTTTACGTCTTTGGCTTACGCAGGAGGTATTTTCTAATATTAAACGATCCTACTTTCTACGATTTTGATGCATTTATGAGTCGTGCGCGGAGCTTCCGCGATATTAATAAAAGTACCTTTCGAAGGACTCTCGCTTACGAAGGAATAACGGTATAATCGAGATAATGTTTCCGAAGAGGACACTGGGGGCGCGTAACCCGCGATTCAGCCAGCTAGAAACGACGACGGTAAATCAACGAACAGAAATTTATCGCTAATATTTTTCCAGCCGAGCATTTAACTGTCGCCCGGTCGTTAGCGCCGACAAAAGATTTAGAATTTATCGAGTTCCCGGCTTAACCAGCCGGGTCTCGAGCATCTTCCGCCAAACTTTCCATTTACGATCATCATTCACGGATCGTGGAGGCCATTCTTTTGTGCGTGGCGCTCGTGTACACTTCCCGAATTCGATTATCCGCTCGTTTGATCGTGTTCGGCCGCGGCGTTTACAATGCCGTAAGAAAGGCGATTATTAACGATCGAGTGCCACCAGATCGAGAATCCTGCTTCACAAAAAAAAAAAAAAAAAAAAAAAAAAAGAAAAAGGAAAAGGAAAAGCGCCACGCGTTGTCCCGTTAAAACTCGATAAATCCATTGATTGTCTCCTCCTCGTTCGTTTTCACTTTTGATCGGTGAATTTTCCTATCGTCGACATTGTACTCCATCTTCGATGATGCTCGACGTGTAATTTTTTATTTCGACGTTTGGAATCGACTGAAGGGAGCCTATCGTAGAAACGAATCATTGGTTTTAATTCTGACCGTATTATTATCCTTCAGTGCAGAAAAGGTAGCCATTATTCTATATAGGGAGAGAATAAATATTATCATTATCGTGAACTAATTTACACGGTGTACGATTAATTCCTCCACTTCGCAGAGAGGGTGTCTAGATCTAACAGCTGCCTGTTCGTTGACACGATCTATCACTCGCAACTTCAACAGCCACCACCCCCAACCGCGCGCATAGAAACATTCATATCCACGGACACATAACGTCGGCCATTCGAAGGAGGGATGAGAAGAGAGGTTTCCGGCGAGCATTACGACGGATTACACCGTTAAGCCTCGGCTAACTGGCAGCCTGACGTCATAATCTTAGGAAATATTCGGCCGGTCGTTCGACCGACCGCCTTTCACGCTCCTTCCGTTTAATTTTTCCTTTCATCGTCTATCATCTTCCCAATTGAATCTGTACTATATCACCCGGTAACTTTGTTGTTGGCCCGAAATCAAATCTACCGATATCAACAGCGATATCCGCCACTTCGATACAATTTTTTACCAAAACGTGTTCTAAGACGGTAGAATCGACTTTTTTTGCAAAATTCCATGCTTCCTACGGGACGCGCAGAGATTTCAAACTGTCGTAACGCGATTTGCGAGCATTTCTAAATATAATTAGAAATATACGTGTGGAATCCAGAGACGGAACTTTCGGACTAGCCTAATATTATACTCCTGAGAATTCGGACGAGGGGTAAAGACCGGCGGGATGAAGATCCGGACACGATCTATGGTAAATGCTCGAGCAGATCCTCCAAGTGATCACCAAGATTTTCGAATCGATCAATTAAGCGGCGTGTGGGAACCGTCCGGTCTGTTCTCGTCCATCCGTCCATCCGATCAGCACCAAAAACTCAGATCTTGATCTCTCCGCAAACCTGTAATCCTCGTGGAAGGAGCGCACCAACGACGATCGTGGCCCTCCCTTTTTTTCCCTGTCCGCTCTTTTTTTTCCCCTCTCTGCCATCGGGTGATCCCAGCACACGGGGAAAGACCGGAGACCATGCACCGTCCAGAGAATCGAAAAGAAAGAGGGCGAGAGGGATAGAACGATGGAAGAAGAGAGAAAGGTCGATACGAGACGCGTATTATGTATACTCGATCGAGCCCGATATTCTCTGGTGTCACCCTCGTCAAACGGTGCTTTTTGCAACCGGTCAAGAAGGGAACTCGCTGACGTTTTGTCAGCTCGATCGAGATAACGGTAAGCAAGTCGAGGAATGTATCCGAAGATGGAGAGTGACGCTTGAGGAAAAACTTTTGCTGTTCGACATGTCGGTGATATTCGGATTGCATGCTTTTGGATAAGTGGCTGCCTTTGTGAGAGAATGTCTAGTTGCATCTGTTTGGATATTTATGAGGATTCGTCTTTTTACGCACGCCATTGAAGAGACACGATCTGAAAAGAGATTTGTTTTATCCATTAAATGAGCCGTTTAATGCAAAAGTGGTGTAAACTTCTCGTTTATTTGGTTTAACATCGTATCTCGAAAACGTAATTTTCATCCTGTTTTGTACAAAATCGATGTCAGTATGTATATCTTCGTTAATTTGTCGGTGGATAGCAGAACGCGCGAGAATCGCCCACTCGACCTCTTACGGAATTTCTAATTTATCCCTCGTTATCCAGTAAATGGTCAACTTTTTCGACTTACACCATTTTAGCATCAAACGGGTCAAATATTATGCCGACCGGTGTAAGGTTTGATCAATTAAGTAAAAATAAATATAAAAGACGAGAGAAAGCGATAAAAGGAGAAACTCTTCGATAAACATACACGAAGAAGCAGACGCCAAGAATCAAAAACGAAAAAGTACATTTTGTTCAAGGAGCTTGTAATCTCGAGTAGCCGTATTAGGAAACAAATTACCATACGCGCCATGTTAATAGGCAAAGATACAAAGACAAAAAGAAGAAAAGAAGGACAACTATCGAAGAACCTTCTCCAACACCTAATAACTTGCTTATCTGCATGGTGACTGGAAACAAGCGAACGATCGAAAGGTTGGCCAGCTTCCTCCCTGAGGATGGTGCGAAAGACGGATTCATGGGAGGCGGAGGATCCAGGCGTGGACGTCTACCATGCCGGTGGAGCGCGAGAGGACGAGATCCGAGAGCCGCTTAATCTCGCGACAACGTGGCGGAGAGGCTAAGCGCAAGAACCTGGATACGACGATCTTAAATTCTCGCGAGGGGCCTACTCGATTACCTGCCCACGCGATTTCTCGAAGCTAACCCGAGCGTCAGGACGAAACACGGGGTAGGAACATCGGAAGAATACGAGATAACACGGTCGGAACAGAGACAGCCGACGACGTACCAGGACGGTGGAACGAAGAGGAACGCGTATCCGTGACAAGAGACTAGATCTACGCCGGTGGGACCACACGTGCGACGACCGGCAGACGAGAGCGGACACGAGACTGTGCTTTCTGGATCTCGGCTGGATTTTCGGCGCTCTCATGGATATCTCGCATCGAGCAACCTCGAGCAACGATTATACGCGGGTACTCGAGATATCAATGGTTGTTTCGGGTTTATTGAGCGTGGAGAGGCTTGTTTTTATTTTTATTTTTATATCGCTTGTTTGCCTTCTTGGATGCTGTAATGGCTGGCGAGAGAAAACAGGGAAGATAAGTTTGGTAGGTGGGTTGGAAGATCGGTTTTGGGTTCTACGCAGAAGGTTTTCGTAGCGAAAACCGTAGAATAACCAAATAGAATTCTGTTTGATACTACGCGGACTGTCTCTTTTAAAATCGCGAAATTTCCATCGCACGGAACGTTTCTACTTTCGCGCGTTTCTCGTTCGCAAAAAGAAATTGCGCGTGGTTGGTGAAGCGTCTGAAAAGAGAACGCGATCCTAAGGACGAGAGGGAGAGACGAGAAGGGAGCAGCCAGAACGGTGGTCCCATGCGTCGTCTTTGACGTTTTATTGTTGTGCACCCGATCGGCACGAAAATTTGACGAACTGGTTCCTCGCTCTCTCTTTTTCTCGCTTCGCTAACGGCCAATGCATCTCGCGAGGAATAAATCCGGATAGATGGCTCGGATGTGATGCTCGTATTACGACGACGAATCGAGATCAACCGCTTTCGAGAGAATCGTGAGAGAATTTGCCACGAACGTGTATTTATTAATCTTTTATAATATTTATCAATTATTTATTAGTACGAACACGATAGTTTCGTTTGCTTTCGTATATTACTCCATAAATGCGTATGTAACGCAACGCAATTCCAAGTTTCGGCGATTTAAAAACATCTTTTGAAAAATTCGCGCTTGGAAGAAATTCCACAGCCCACGAATTGCATTACGCGGGAAGATCCGTCGTTGCGGAATAGTCGAAGGATTAAGAAATATACGGCCACAATTAATCCATAAAAACTAATCATTAACGTAACAAGTAGAACATTGTGGTGGTAAGAATTCGTCGAATGCGCCTGGAAGGTAGTAAACTAGCTCGAACAACGCGGACGAGAAACCATTCGAGCCCCGTAAAGCCACGCATAGTACACAATAAATTCGAAAAATGTGCGAATGCCTCTGGTACAACGATAAACGCGAAACACGTTCTCGACCTATCTCCGACCAAAGAATTTCGCGAAAACAAGAAAGAAAGCAGGGTGTACGAAGCGAAGCGAACGAGAGGAGGATTCACATGGTGTAGTACAAGTTTACGAGTCCTCAGGCGCGGCAATTAAGCCTCGCGATAAGGAATTTAAATTGGCCACGCGAAGGGGTTGAAACCACATTTTAAAGATGCACCCCTCCCACGCGGCGTGAAAGGCTACCTCGGTGACCGGTCGCGGAGTCCACCACGGGAAACGGGATAAAAGGCCGCGGTATAAAACAGCTTTATGGCTCTTAACGGCAACTAAGATCGTAATAAAAAATTTAAACACCGAGACGATGATAAATTCTCGACTTTTATCACGATGATAAATTTCCTGCTTTACGATTCGACCAGAGATCACGCTGCCACGATCTAGTTCCCTCCACGGTGAACGTGCACGCCCATTTATAAGTAACGACACCTGCTGATCTTGTGTGAAACGCGATAATCGATCTAGATCATAAGGAAGCTGATAATTATCGACGAGATCATTTTCGAATATAAATTTCGCTGACTAAACGTCCAGTCGAGGTAATAATTCTTGAAAGGCTTATTCATTTTCCAGTGACTATCCAGGTTTGTTTGACGTTGAAATTAGTAATTTGGAAAAATCTGAAATTTTCAGAAAAGTAGATCACTTTCGCCTTTGAACGGTTCATATGCGTCTACATAAAATGCCCGGTAGTTTTCTCGAAGGAAAATGTGGTGGAACTACCGCGAACCAGCGTGTAGGACGAGAGTAGACGCATAAAAGAGCCGTTTGCTCGGAAACGAGACCTACCGAAGACGCGAACGGACGTCGTTAAGCCGGTCGATGGTTCGGGCGCATTTCTGCTGGACAATGAGGCGCGACAGGGACGAAATCGCGAGGGCGAGGAAAGAACGAGAGGAGAAAGAAGCTTGTCGCCGTTCGAGGACCACGCAAGACTCATTCTGGCCCGGGTGGTCGCCCGTCAATCTGCTGCTCATGCCGCTTTCGGCGCAAATATCCTCCAACGATGTACTGGGTCCTCCCTTCCCGCTTCCCTTTTCTTCCTTCCTTTTTCTTTTTTGTTCCTTTTCTTACGTTTTTTTTTCTTCTTTTTCCTTCTCTTTACTTTCTTCTGCGGAGCAGCACGCACGTAACGGACGGTCTCTTTTCTGTTCGTCTCTATACACGCGGGATACCAACGCAACGGAGAGAAGAAAAGGCGATGCGCACATCGCGGTGAAGGTGAACGAGAAGAAAGGTGGACGCGTTCGACCCGACGTTTCCCAATCCTTACGCGAGGACCACCTCGAAAATTGCTGCCTTTCTTCTTCGACCGAAATAGTTGCCCCTTTCGGTTCTTGTTCCACGCCGTACCGGCGGTCGTCAGCTTCTCAATCGCAACAAGCGACAGTTTCTCGGTGATGCTGATTTTCGAGCTCATTTTGGTGGTTACAGGTAGCAAAGAGTTACTTAAGAAGCGACCTTTCGATTTAACTCATTTCGAACCCATGCTATTACGCTGTACCTATATTTTCGTCCACGTTTAGTTCGTACCCTTAGCTATCTTTTAACGAACAAGTTGTAATTTCATTTTACCATGGATATGTAAGCATTTACGTACGTTAAAACTTGTTCGTTAAAAGATAGCTGAGGGTACAAACGAAAGAACAATTTATCAGTCGTAGAGAATGAATTATAGAGATCCGTGAGAATGATATGTAGCAACGAAGGCGATAAAACGTTTCGCGCGTTCAATTAGAAATCGTAACTGGTGCAGTAACTCGTGTAACACCATCCGTCCGCTTTCATCTTCTTCTCACTTGTCCTGTTTCTAATTCGCGTAAATTATAAGACAATGGAATCGTGATCAACGATGGGGAGAACGAACAATGAACGCGTTACAAGTTACAACTGCGAAACATCCATAAATCAATTTATCTCTGGCTCTGTCAATTAATTGATACTTAACCGCGTCACTCGCATCTATCAGTGCCTCGCCTACCACCTGTCACCGACTTTAATTACACCAGAGTAGCGGCGCGACACATTGTACGCGAAACTTGCGAACAAACCTTTTCTCGTACTATCTGATCTCTCGTTTAATTTACTGTGATCTTTATTACACGAAAGTGTAATGCAAGTACAAACGCTTATGGAACTTTCCATGTATGTACCTACATCTTATTTTAATACAAACGAAATAAAAATGACTAGAAAATAAAAAATTATTCGCAACGCGTCATCGCTGCGGAATAAAAGTTCTCAAGAGCAGAATGCATTTTTTAGATATTCCAGTGAATTAAAGATGGCATTGAAATTTTAATGCGTTTCTAAGATGGTCATTTTCTCTAACTGTGAGACGAATATTTCTCAGGAATAGCCGGAGAAATTAATTGCAAAGTGCAAAGGTTAAAAGAGGCGATAGGGGTTGTTCGCGACGAGAATGGAAAAGGAAAGTGAGAGGGTCGCGAGGGATGCATACGTGGTAAGGTCGGCAGAACGAAGGAAGGAAGGACAAGACCCCGTAAACCAGAAGATTAGGATCTGAGGCGACGGCCACCCACTCTGAAGTTCCTCCACTTTTCTCTCCTTCCCTCGTTCACGTGCATTCTCGTGTCTGTCTGGTCGGTCAGTCACGTGAAACTGTTGGCTCTGCGTGGCGATAATTAACCGTAAAATGTCTACAAACTTATTTATTTCCCCTTTCAAGGTGTACGTGCTCTGTCTGGCCGATCGACCACACGCGGAAGTCGCTGCCGCCAGCGGACTTCCTCTTCAGAGGGTGTTATATTCACCAGTTGTTGATCTACTCGGGTGTTGCGTTTCGATTAGAGTTATGGATAAGCCGATGTTCATATTCGAATTTCATTAAATTTAGCGACACATTATACGAATGGAGGTAATTACAGTTACGTGTTGTACATATAAAATAAAGAACGTGGCATAAATTAGTGTTCCTTCGGCAAATATTGTCATCTATTATCTCTAATTGTATCGTAAAATAGTTAAACATACGTCGAATATTCTATATTTTTACCATATTTTTACAACAAAGTTGTGTTTCTTTTTGTTCATTACCACGTAATTTATCTCATTTTATATTCTCCCCATCTTTTGAATTCTTTTAAACTTCAACGTTATTTCAACGTTACAAAGTTCGGTAAAAAATACCGGCAAGCTTCTAGCCGGAAATAGAGGCTGATGCGGGAAAGTACCTATATCGTTGGACACAATACACTTTCGACACGTGGAAGTCGTGCCGGCGAGGAAGTTTAAGCTTACAGAGGAGATGTTACGAGCGTGGCTGAGTGTCGGTTTTCATGCCCGTACATTCGTTTATAAACGACAGAACCAGCGGAATTTAGTGGCTTTCCTTTTTCGATGAACTGTGCATACCAAATAGAAATACGACGAAACGCCGTAGTAACGTATCCACTTTGTGCCACGTCGGTTTCCTGTTATTTCGCCGTGAAAACAGAGATGATGACCAGGAAAAAATATTGTGAAACACGGATGAGACGTTTGCGTAATTAACGTGCCCGACGATTTCACGCAGAGTTTTACCGCTCTTTAAATATCGTTTTGTATTAGGATACTTAGTGTCCCGGACTTATATATATTCGTAGAAACATAACCGTTAAAAGACGATGCCATTGGGCGCATTAATATTACAAAATAATAATACTGGTAAAATAATCAAACTAGTCGTATACCATAAGTCACCGTTAGTCTTTAACGCAATAACGAAAGTGTAAGATATTATCGTGTATCGTAGATCCACCAAGAAAAACATTAATGATACGGTTTCAAATACTTTGCCAGTATATATAGTGGTAATAAAATAGTCATAATCGAATTTAGGGAAGCAAGTTACTTAGATTGATCTGGTTCAGTAACCCTACGTAAGTAAACCTACTTTACCCTATTTGGCGTAACCTCTAAAAAGCAACGAAATAGTTAACAGAACGATGTCGATCCATCAACCATTTTCAATTCCAATCAGTCGACCTTTCAATTTCCATGGTTGACTCTCACCTTTCACCTAATCTATTCACCTCGAACACAAATCGGATCTGCTACGGTATCGGGAACGAAGAAGTCGTTCGTTATTGGCGATACACCGACGGAAGTCCCGGCGAGTTTAAACATTTTAAAAGCCTATTACCGTTATCAGCGGCGATCTACAGCCAACAGACGGCCGGCTCGCAGGTAATACAATATTTTCCAAGCTTTCTCGTGGCCGCGGACTCTCTCTCTTGAAAGAGCAGAAAGGTGTCAGTGGTTGGATCGGTCGTGAGATAACATTTCCCCAAGATCGATCGATCACCGAGAGAAGCTACGTTCGTTGTCTCAATCGGCTCGAGTCCTTAACAGAAATCGTCGTGGAACTGCACCCAGGGGAATCGACCTGGGATGCACAAGATGGCGAGGTGTACCATGGTAAATCGGGCACGTGTGCCGTGACGGGGATCGGGTTGGGGCGAAGAGAAGGGAAGAGGAAAGGGCTGGATGAAAGGACAATGCCTGGCACGGGTCAACATACGTCGCTCTTAGGGAGGGATAAGGGCTTGAGAAACACGGAGAGACAAAGGGGTGCTAAGTCGCACTGTAAAGAAATATCATTGGAGAACACGTAATGCTCGAAGATGTCTGACAGGTATAGAAATTCGCGTTTATCGCTTATGTTTAACTCAGATGTGTCTTAATTTCTTTCGAGGCCAGTGATTTTCAGAACAATGCTAATAAAGAAAAGTTAATGTCAATGTTAATAAAACAGGATAGACGAAGTGATAAAATACCAAAGAAAAAAGAGAGGAATCGAGACACGGTGTGAGCCGACAGGATGATTTTCGAGCGAAGGACAGAGCGGCGATGTCGGCGGGCGAAAGGAGGAAAGCAAGAGGAATACCGAGCCCTTGTAGTTGTAAATAATGCATTATAAATATAGGCACGCAGGTCGCGCGCGCGGGCGCACGCTCACGCAACACAAGGGACGCGTGCTTGGCATAGCTGCGCGCATTGTGGGCTCAGCACGAGATCCTTGTGGGTCCCTATGCGCCCCCATCTCTGTTGGCTACACCGGTATACGGGACGACAGGGCCCCGCTTAGACAACAATCACATTCATCGAGAGACTCACAATGCTAATCGTAAAGACGCCGCCTATTATGGCGGCGTGTCCACGAGGGGGGTTCACCCGAAGTCTCCCTGGAGGCGGGCTTCCCTTTCCTTTTTCTGCCAACAGGACCGCGAGAGCTGAGTTTTTATTTCTTCGGCCGCCTTTGAAGCGCCGTCGAATCGAGACACTCCATCCACCACCGCCTCGCTCTTCTTCTCCCTCTTTCCAATCTCTTTCTCTCTCTCTTTCTCATCCTCGATTTTCTCGTCCTTTATCTCCTCGCCACTCGTCTCCTCTCTTTATTTCTTCATCCACCGTCCCTTCATTTGTTCCTTTCGACCGGCGCGATCCTTCTACCTCGTTTCCTCCCCGTCCTCCTTCAGCGGCGACTTTAGCCACGCCACCAAGAATACGAGTCGGTTTGACGGGGTGGCGACGCGACGTCGATGCCGCTTTGGAAATTCACGAGGAAGCCCCTATGTCGTCGTTCCAGCGTACGTCCAGGGATTACGTAGCTTAATTTCACATTGTGCGAGAGTAGGGTTCTTGTCACAGCTGAATTCGCGACGCCACACTATTGCTGAGACTTTTTTTCGACAGGGTAATGAGATGCTTGTTAAATAACGATTGGTGTCCAACTGGCCGTGTCTGTGCCTGATTGGGCTTGCAGATGTGCGATGTACCTACTTTAACCGTAGTTGCTTCGACGTAAGAATTCTTCGTCGTTTTGCCGACTGTAAACCGTTTCGCGTAAGATGTTAAACTTTCGCGAATAAATCGGAATTTTTATCGATGTGAAAATTCTTTGTTTCGTTTACTATACTATCGTATGAAAATCTTTTTCCGATCTACGCTCGGCATAGTGCACTTTTGTAAATCAAAATCATGCCATTACTTGGCGTGACAAATCTTACAACGACTTAAAAGCTCTCTGCCGTTTTTTTCTGACACTGCTTCAAGCTTCTCGTACACAAGTCCCAACCTGTTTCAAAAACCCAGAAACCTTAACCTACACGACCCGCGTAAACTCCGAATCGGCGGCACATTAAATTTCTATTACCATCGGCCTGTTAGAACGTCTATGGTGCGCTCCTTGACCCTATTCACAGACCGAATGCGATTTTAGAAATTTGTCACGGTCGTTGGTAGTCAGACACGGCGTATATTCTTCGAACGTGGTTACTATTAACGACCTTTTGTGGTGGAATTCTTCCGAAAAACTGGCGATCAAAGGTGGCTACGAAACGGGAGGGCGAGACGACGGACCCCCTGTGGATAAACCGCACGGTAGCTGGGCAAAGTGTCGCCTCCTCGAAGACCACCGTTCGCGTTGTCCTTTTTACGAGATTTACCTTTGACGCGGCAAAAGCCTCCAGGCAAGTAATGGCCGAAGCAAGTTAAGAAAAGGAAAATTTTGTCAATCCAAGGGTGATTCACCCCCTTAAATAAATAAATTATTTCCAATTGCTAGACTAGTAAGAAAAAATGGTAATACAAATAGCCACAGGTATATGTTAAAGGCTCGTATCTATCTTATCTCGTAGCGATTTTCGTGGAGAACTACAGGTCATTTTGACGTCTGTCGCGCGACACTCGAGATAAGCTGTAGATCATTATTCATCTCAGAAAATGGAAGACGAGAGGCTGGAGGTGTGATGTTGCGATGTTCTTCGGTGACAAGCAGTGTCTGACTTTTATCGATTTGTAGTAGCTTCCTGTTTTACGAGAAGCTTTTCACGGGAAACATCAGAGTGATCGGACTTTATCACGAATCACTTTATACACAGTATTTTCTACTTATAACAAATAGAATAAGAAGGAGAATAAGTCGGTTTTTAAACGAATAAGGGTAAATTTAAAAACAATGGTTCCTTGCTTTGGAAGCATTTCACAAATTGCAAATGGATGAAAGATTTTCAAACTATGAACATGGTAGCGTTACGCAACAATTTCGGATGACCCAATTGCTGCAAAGCCACAGTGACGAGCTGTTAATTAATTACATTAATTCTACTCATTAAATCCAACTGACACGCATACCAAAATTTGCACAGCTCCGATCGGGAGGGCTCGGCCAACAGAACGAATCGATTGGCCGACTTACGAAGCCGCCTGACATTTCAAGCCTCTGTTAAGACAAGCGTGACAGAATCTAATTAATGAATCATGCAAATCAAGGGAATTGTGAACCAGGTACATCGAGGCGATTCTTCCCATAGCTGTTTCGTTAGTTCGTCGCTACGAATGGTCCAATAAGTCAACACCGCGATCAAGTATCCGTGTCCTACCTGAATTATGCTCGCCTATTTACCGCTCTCGAGTCTTCGAATCCTTGAAACGAGGACTGCAGAGATTCTCGAGAGGCTATTGTTGCACCAAGTATCAGCTACCTAGCTATCTACCTGTCTACGAGACTCTCGTGCCGATCTGCGCCTATCCAGCGTGAAAAAGAGACCCTTTTCTCGTTCTTCCCTTTGCTCTTTTTATTCACTAGCCTCTCCTCTTCCTTTCTATTTTGGGAAACGATCATCCTCGACTACCTCGCTTTTTGTCGCTATTGTGCGTTCAAGAGGCTACTAGTCACTTTGTGTCGCTGTTACGGGACAATTTGCGGCTTTCCGTGCTTTTTCTGTATCTACGGTGGTCCTTTCTGTCGCGATCAAAAAGCGGAAAAACACAGGAAGCTTACCACAACTGCGAAGAACTGTCGCTCGACTGCGATTCGTTCGCGTCGTACCAGCGTACCCTCGATAGGTGGTGTCTCTTTGCGTTGTCGTTTCCCATTGAGGGAGTCGAAAAGGAAAGAAGAGGTTTCATCTCCTTTTAACGGAATGTGTCAAACAGGGAAGGAAATTCCAACGAAAATGATATTTTAAAGCACTGGAGACATAAAGGATTAAGGAGGAAGATTCCACGCAACGTTCATGCGAACATCTGGTAATTTTCGCATCGGTTGGATAACCGTACGAGAAAGACTCGTGATTCGAGATAGAAGCCCGGTTCGATTTCAATGAATACCGGCTGGGTCGTGTGAGTGAACTCGATTGTCGACTCGGGGTGAGTTCGAGGCGCGTAGAACTTGTGGGAGAGGTCAGAGCTGTCACTCAAACGACCCGATGTGTCTAGCTACCCTCCCATTAGCCCTCCTCCCCCTCGTTAATTGCTAAATTGAAGGCAATTTCGACGGACAGCTAATCGGAATTCGACGCAATATATCGCGCGAATCGAGGCCCTGAAATCAAGAGAGGATTACATGGGATTTATGGAGGCATCATGCCGCTCGTTCGTTCTACTGCCTTCTTCTCGAGAAATCCTTCGCGCAGTTTTTTCGTTGAACCGATCGAACGATCAACGTATCGTGAATGATAGGCCTGTCGATCTTTCTGTTCACGATATTTAGCCCGCTACCACGAAAGTGTCGCGGATTCAGTTTCGTATCTAGCAATTTTTCGATTGTCGAGGGAAGGTTCGCAAATCTGTTGCTTCGCTTCGGAGTAACATCTTTTTTATTTTAATACTTTTCAATATTTTTGTTATTCGTTTCCTCTCGTAACGTTCTGTTACGGATCCTACGTAGTAAGTAGAAAATATTCAAGTAAGAACAGAAGGATAAAAAATGGAGCAGCGAAAGGGTAAGCTGTCTTCCCATCAAGAATCTTCGGACAGCTTCCGCGGAGCGAGGCGTATCGTTCTCGAAAAATGGGCCGGGGCCCGCTCGTAATCCGGCGCCCTGTGTTTACGACCCGACGGGAGCAACGTCTCTAAAAACCAGGTACTCCCAAACGATTCCACCGGTCTGCAGTAACCACATTTCCACCGTACAGAACTCTCCTCGCCTCGGGCCCTCCACCAACAAAACATTCATTCCGTCGCATAAGTTCGCGAGGTACTTTCACACGTTCCACAGCGTTGCTTGAAACATTGTTCTCCACCACAGAGAGGAACAAGGTACGCATCCTTGTTCGATCAGTTTTAGATTAATACAATTCTTGTATTTGGAACTGTCTTTGAAATTTGAAGATTACCCGATGAAACAGCCCTTGATTCATCTATTATCTATTATCTTTTCAAGCAACACTACAACGATAATAAAAATTCAAATCTACTGCTACATCGGTACGTATGTAAATGACGCGGTTCTAGAAAATTCACATTATTTGCAGGATAACCCAAGAATTTAAAACAATTCCCAGAGTGATACTTTGAACTCACGCAGATTCCTAAAAAGAATGTAGGAAATTCCAAGTCATCGTCTAACAAATCGATTCAACACGTTCCAACATGCCAACCGCCTTAATTCGTCAACGTCGAAGACAACGATCTTTTCCGAGACACGTCAATTTTCCATCCTCGTCATCCCTCCCGAAGATACCCAACAGAAGTTGTTGGAAAAGGGAACAGGCCACGAAATAATAGAAGAAGACAAGCAAAACACAGCTTCGCGGTTTTCGGGGGTAGTCGTAACCGGTCGCAATCGTCGGGTAATTGGCCGTTTCGATTTTTAATTGGCTAGCCCGCGGTCCGAGTACGGTCGTTAGGTGTTATATTGTGTTGCGTTGTAAATTGTTCCGCTGGAATAGTTGGATCGAATATTTTTCGAGAACCACGGCAAGAGAGGTCCCGAAATAGGTCTGTGCCGGCACGGTTCTCGAGCTCTCGAAAACGGAGGCTCTCGCGTTTACGACCGGGGGACTGGGCGGGACCGATCAATGGCCAATTATATACGCGTTCGCAGAGACCCGACGATAATTTCGAAAATTGATCCCTGCGTGTTCAGCCCTTCCTCTTTCTGCCCCCTTGAGTTTCCTCGATACAGCGGGTAGCCGAACGACGACAGCGACGAGATAGGTCGCGGAGGTAGCGTGGAAGGATGATGAAGGGTGACAAATGACTTCCTGATGGTTCTAAGCGTATACTTTCGAGGAATTGTCTCGATTGAATTTAAAACGGCTTTTCGATCCTGCTCTTCTGATTAGCGGTTTTGTTGCTGGAAGCATTTCTGGAGGTGTGTGTAGGGGGTGGAGGGGTTAGGAGAGAGGCGAAGATGAGAACGAGCAGTTCTGCTGGAATTTTTGTTCGATGATGGATTGATACGCTTGGTTTGGTACTTTTCGTGATTGGAGACTTGAATTGGAGAAGTCAGGGGGAATAGAAATGGGCTATTTAATGATACCCATACGGCCAGTTACTAAATTTATCTTTGTGAGAGACGAAGACTGCATTTCGAAGATTTTACTATTAGAATAACGTGGTTTGATACGAAGCTAACGCCAGAACTACCAGAATGCTATGAAATTTGTCATTTTTCATGACCAACGGTTTACAACGATGCATTCTTCGGAAGTCTTACAAGCTTGTTCCTCCGTTGCGTTGTATAAGCACTTATTCCTACATTTTTTTATCTTGATCCCCTTGATACAAGTTTTATGCTTTAGTCGTCTAAGAGGTGCACAACAAAAAACCAACAACTTAAACGAAAACTGCTTGTCTAGAACCGTCTGAAGTCGAGTAGGAATGGGTTAATCACACTTGGGAGAATCGCCGGAATCGTATAATTACATCCTTCGAAAAGACATAAAATCAAAAACGACACGAGCAGATAAAAGGCAGGAAGCCGCGTGGGACCAACTGTGCACAATGTATCTCTTTGTGCTAGATGGAAGCTCGAACGGGATACTTTTTAGGAGATCCTTGGAACATCATCCTCGTTATACGCCGCCTTCTACAGCCTACGTGTTTATGGCCGGTGATCTAGGATAGAACGATCGACGAGCAATTATATACGTGTCCAAAGATTCCTAAAATTCGATCTTCCGACCCACTTTCTTCTTCTATGTAATGGAACATTTCGTGGCAAGAAACGAGTCCGTAAATGGTTCAAAATTTCAATATACGAAGACGACCATACGTCAAATTTGACAGAATGATAGATAAAGTGTCTTTTAAATTATACAGTTATTTTTTAAACGAATATTATAACATTCCACAAAAAAATTGATTATCGAAACAAACCTAAGTATTGTCGTGTTTCTAAACTATTTAACAGTCGCTCGTTCATATGCAACTAAACACACCTCTCTAAAGCTTCGATTTTTCCTCGAATGACTGTGTAGACAGGCGAATAGGTTCGAGGGACGGACGAAGAGAGGCGGAGAAGAAAGTAGAAGGGTGAAGATAGGACCGGCGAGGCCTCGACTGGGCCACGCAGTTTCGAAAGTCTAGTGCCTACCATATAATTGTTACGTTATTAAATACCGCTTAAGTTGGACTGTTTCGGAGGAAATTCCAGTATAACACGGGGTCCTCTTAATTAAGGGGCACCGGTGGCCATGCCGCCCTCGTACCATGTCCAGGAAAACGAACTTTTAATAGGCGCCAGGGCACCCGCGAGAAAGGGAATCGCCGCAGATAATTATCCACGGGGATATATAGAGACTTTTTCGGTATTTATGGCGATCAAAGTCCCTGCCTCCGTTGTGATGTAACGAGCTCGTTCCCGTTGATCGACCTTCTCACAAAATGGAGGGGTCACGGATGACCGATGAAGAGGTAATCGAAGGTGCGCAGTGTATCTGATTAAAATTTTGCAAAGCACATTCTTTCAGAGACACTTCATGATACATATAACATATCTACGTACAATAATTTTGCGTATAATGGTACAAATAGTATTATTGGATACGATTCTATATCGAAATTGCTAAGTATTGCTATTTTAAAGCAGATAATATACGTAAAAAGTTATATTTTTATTATACGAAACAGTTTTTTGCAAATTTCAATAGGTAAAGAAGTTCGATAGAATAAAACAAATTAATGGATAACCTATAAGATCGGATGTATCAAATCTACTAGCTTTTATAATAACAAATTACAAAGTGAATGTACGAAGATGACTATCAATTACTTTGAGAAGAGAATGGAATAGCGAGAAATGCAGGGATTGTTTACGAAACAAAAGATTTGTACCGAAATTTGACGATACAATTAAAATTCTTCAACAAGTTTTGGTGTTTGTGTGCGTGCTGATTTAAGGTGGAAAAATCGATGCCAGTATGCTAGCGCAATTTTATTCGATCAAAATTGCCATCAGCAAATACCGGGCGTGGACGTGTATTGTTTTGGTGTTTCGAACGATATTTGCATGCGATGTACGTCAATGGATATGCACCAGGTGTTCAAGGGACGACCGATCAGCGGTCTGCCTTGCTATGCAAATACACGTGCAATAATTTATTCAAATTCAAGGTTGCTGCAGATTTATCGATGTATGCACGTAATAGCTTTAACCTTCCATGTATTAATAATCGATGAAATATATTTTGCAAATTATAATTGATAGGTGATTTCTTTTTCCACACAATTATAATTGATACGCAATTTCTTTCTTTTCTTTTTAAAACGAATTCGATTTCTATGACACTTACGCTTCAAAGTATCATAACACTGATAATTTTTCATCGAGTTAGGTAAACATAACCAAACATATTTGACATATTTAATAGATACGTTACACAAGCTTCGTAACTTCATTCACAAAATATCTCTCATTATAAAACAATTGATTCATTATTATAAGATATATTAGAAGGTGTAAATATGTAAGATTTTTGTTGTATAAAATATATAAATGTATAAAGTATCAAACGACGCTTCATAATAGTTGCCAGTGATAACCTAATTCTCTCAAAAATTAGAGCAAATATCGACATTATTCTAAGACTTGTAAGGGAACGATTACGTCTTAAATTATACTCGAACGATAAATATTAACTCACCAAAGTCGTTTTCCAATTTCCCCAAATGTTCTCCACTTACTCCAAACGTGCCAGCTTCCACATTTTTCACTTGACAAACATGCACTTCACTTCATAAATATACACTAATTAACCTGACAAATTGTGGTACTGCATACGAGCGGGATTGCGCATGCGCATTGAGCGTATCCGTTCGAACAAAATGTACGTTCGACGCGTTTACGCGGATGGGAGTGTTCACGATTGAAATAACATTGTGAGCTGTGTAAATGGCCCGGAACACGATTATCGCGTTGGAAGGGAGATGGGAGGCGAGTGGAATCCGTCGAAAATTGAATCCTTGTAGGAGCCGCGAGGGGCGCGTCTTTAAAAACACATAAATTAGAGGCAAACGACCACGCGAGAGGGCAGCATCGACGGTAAATTATGAATCGCTGACGCTGCCGTGTGTACGCTGCTTCTATGCCTCGAATGTCCTCGTCTTTCAACTCAAACACGACGATTCCCGGACCGATCGGAGAAAGTGGCTGAAGAAACCGAATAAAATATACATTTGGCTTCTCGCGATCGACCGGCGGAAACCATCGAAAAAAATGTAAACGAATCGTTTGCTCGCGTTGAATACGATGGCGATCGATCTATCGAATGCGAGTGTGTAAATGTGTAGATGCTGCGTTCAACGGGTCTGCTTCGTTCGTTCTTTTCGATCTCTTTGACAAGAAATGGAATTTCAAAACGGAGAGTGCTAATGGAGGTAAATTTTATACATCTATTATATGTATGTACACTACTGTTCAAATGTATCCAGACACTGGTTTACTTTTAACAAGACGTAATTTCAGTAAGAGGTTATGAATGAAAAATATTTTTGGTGAATCTGTTCTTTGTTATTATTACTCCTGTATATAGTAAAATGTACAAAAGAATTCGCCCGTGGAATCAGTTTATTGCCCGAGAAGTTCTCTATCGTCACGTTGTTTATTTTCCAACCTATATAAGATATTCTTAAATTGATTAGAAAACTTCCTTCTGATTATTTCTTATAATTAACTTGTCAATAGTTCACAAAAAAATGTTCTGGATACTGATGATAGTAGAAAACATTGAAAAAATCTCATATATAGAGTATTTGTTGATATGCATATTTTTATTTATATTTTAGTTTAGCCAAAATATATAGATATTTATTTCATACTTTAAATATTAATATGGACTCATACATGTTGATGTTTTGAATATCGAAATTAATTTTCATTCATAGTGGAATTCATTTTCATCAGTCATCAATTCCATCGTTCATTTACTCATTTCATCAATTTTTTTGACATTATTTGAATTTTATTTTAAATCAACGAAAAATTTAAAGAAAAATTTACTTAGCAATGTAACTAAAGAAGAATTATGTATTTAATGAGAATGTACATATGTAACAAGAATGACAAGAAGTCACGGTAGGATCATCGCGAAAACCAGCGGTTCTCAGCATTCAAATGTGACATCGATAAAAATTGAACAACTATTATATTTATCTTGTCAGTTCTTTTCTGAAAACATAGGAAACAATAAATAAGTAAACAGCATAGGTTTACAGGGATTCACTGTGATCCCTAGAAGGAGACGAATGGCAAAAGTGGGGCCTGATTTATTCGAAATTACGTTAGCCAGCGGCCATCGCGCGTTACCTAATTGAGAAACGCGATGGTCGGTGAGTTATTATCGCGGTGTAGAGCCGCAAATAGTTTTACGACTGTGAGAGAAACCATAAAACTGGGAAACAGGTCGGCAGATTCGAGGAAAACGTGGTAGACGAAACCGTGGTAGTTAGGAAAGGGTTAAGGCCCTGTTCAATTAGCGACAGGATAGCGTCAAGAAAGTTTCGATGCGGAGGGTAATTAATAAGAAACTTGTTTCCTTGCATCTGGACAGACGAAGACAGGGTAATCAGTCGTGATTTATGAAGGTAGAGCATTCTTATGGTATGGAAGGAAGATTTAATACGACGTGAAACAGAGAGTATCATTTTGTAGAGTGATGTAAAGGAGCGCGAGTTCAGTGATTGAATTTTTCGAACATTATGTACATGGAATATAGAGCAAATCGTGCTTTAGGAAATAATAAGAAATATTTAAAGAAAAGGATTAGCGTTTAACTGGTCCAGGGTCTTCCATAACTGGTGCGTATAATCACGGGAACGAGGAATAACAATCTTTCATAGAAAGTTTCATATTCTAAAAGATTGGCATTAAATATTATCTTAGCAAATATCTAACGTACGTTGCCTACTTACGTTTACTTATGTCTATTGCATTGGATAATGGAGAATACGCAGTGAAACAGGATATTACACGATACGATGAATTTGATTACTTTACATAGAAATTTAATACGAATGCCAGAATCGTGTATTTCACAGAGCAAGAAGCATTTTCAACAATTTTTAATGCAATAAAATATACCGTGTACGAATATCCTGTTTCATTGTTTGTTCTCTAATACGACTAGACAATTAAACTCGAAGGTGAGGAATCCATCCAATAAAGAGAAAAGGGAACAACGGAAGAACATTAGTGAACACTGGTCTCCCTCTTTTTCCTCCTTCTTTCACCGTGGTTTGAAACTTGCTTTTCTCGGTGTCTCCGCAAGTTAAGCGAAGAAAATAAGAAGGGAAGAGAAGACAGGGCTGGAAAGAAGGACGCAGAGAGAGGCGGAGGTCCGTTCTGTCTCTTTCCCTTGTCCCAGCTCTTGTTGGCTCTCCTTGTCGACCGCGACATAACGTGCCGTCGGCCACACGCGTCGACAAGTAGATAAACCGATTGATATACGACCTACATCCTACCTACCTTCTCTCTACCTTGGGCCGTGCGCTTACTCGCGCTCACGTGCACGTCGATTCGACGATCCCTCTTCATTGACCATTGCTTCTTACGATTAGAGTCGTCGTGGACATCGTGTAGAATTAACCCTATTATCGTGGTCGAATTTATACAACACAATCACTTGTCGTTAGGTTAACGCAATCGTTGAAGGAATTAGAGCTACATCATTTATTCTATCTACTTTTATACAAATTTTAGAAAGCGCGAAGATATACAATTCCTTCGTGTACGTTTATTCGCTGTGGAATTTCAGGGAAATCTATTTTTTGATTAATCGAGTAATTTTGGCGAGGATTTTATTTTCGAGCGAGATCGGTTCCCGTTCGATAATATTTTGTACTTATAGCAATGTGTCGTAACTGAGGCGTTGAAAAAACTGCACGACTGTTTGTTTTAATGGAAAGGGACCTAAGTACGATGAGAAAAGTTACAAGTTGGCTTCTCTAATTCCTAATTCAGTCCGCAAAATACACATGCTCTTCCATTCTCGTCAAAATCGCGTCTCAATCAAGCGGAGAGGAGAGGAGTTCCAAGCGAATCAACCGGTCTATTAATTTCCTTCAGCAGCATTTATTACCGACTCACATGCTAATGAGCAGAGTGAGTCAGAAGAGACAGCCAGCCTCTAAACTCTCGAGACGAAGCCAGTAAAACCGATCGTGCTCGCTTAGAAGATCCGCGAGGAAGAATTTCCCCGGATGCGGTTGCTCGGACAGGCCAACCGGCATTTATAGTCGTTCGAAAGCGGTTTCTCGGCAAGGATCTCGCGATACGCGGCACGAAGGCGACGATTTGTCCGAGAAATGGTAATCGGAGTCCCGCTGAGCTCGGTAACGAGATTCGAGCGGGCCCGAGGCCCTCGTTTCCCAGGGGGAGGATCGATTTAAACGTTCGCCAAGAAGGTCGAGATTCCTCGGCCCCGAGGAGTCCCGAGAGCGTTCCCGAATTTAGCGAAAGATTGCGACAGCCAGTCGTATATATCCTAGCATACGCTAAAACGAACACAAGAGGATGCTTTAAGCTCGATGACAGTGCTGTCAACGCCTCTGAAGGAAGTACGTGGCGACAAAAGGAGTGGTTTTAGGAGCGAGGTATTACAATGGATCGTTTCGATAATTCTTTTGTGGAAGTAATCGTTCCCCGGATAAAACTGAGAAGGCAGGATTATTGGACAACGGAATGGAAATTAATTTCAAGAATTAGAATAATTAGAATTCCTGCTACTTAATCGTCAGTTTCGTAATTTCTTTCACAAGTATCTTCCTCTCGTTCATTCATATCTCTAACGAGAAGCGCGCATATCCGAAACGAGTCGCGTTACATCATCCCCGATGAATCAACGCGGCGACCGCGGCAAGGTCCAAAGAAGCTGCGAAGCGCGTTCCTAGTGTCAATTTTACTCTGCAATTTCAGTCCATAATTCCAGACGCTTCAAGGCCGCGTGTCGGTGACAGCAGAGTTAAGAACAACGTTCGAAAAGAATACCGGAGAGGACGCGTTAAAAGACGTAGGCTTGCAACACGTTCGGAATCACGCGGCAAACGGACCGCGATGAAAAGAAAGAATAAAAAGAGTCAAGTGTACAGGGAGGAAAGAAAAGGAAGAAAAAGGAAAGAGAAAAAGAGAAACGTTGCGGGTCCGATGCCGGAGGTCGCGTCCATGTCGCGTTGCAAAAGTGTCGGTTCGCGTGCTACATCCGGCATGCAGTTCCATGCACGGTCCAACGCGTGGTCGTAAAGAAAAAAATATGGATGTGTCTCATCCCGGATTCAAATACACACCCTCGGCTCCCGGTGCCACATAAATTTAGTTCAAGCCGGTGTAAAGACAGCGATGCGCCGCATACCAAAACGTTCCTGTTCCGTGTTCTTCATGGTTAACAAAGTAGATCCCCGGGACGGGCTGGCGTTTCTCCATCCTTCGTAATCTAGAAGCGTGCATCAAGGATTCGCATTTGAATCTGGAGAACATTCATGACGGACGGGAATTATATTCGGGACCTATCTTTTCGAACATGTTTCTGTTTTGGTCGGTTCTCGATCGTGTCCGTGTAGTGCAGGTTATTTTTCGGCTTTTTTTCAAATCGTTTTGGATATCTTTAGCGGTGATGTCGAAATTTTTCTTCTTGAGCAAGATACAGGTATTATTTATTTTGTGGTTGCTGAATTGGTTGGATTTGGATTGATTGTCAAGGTACCTCTCATCACAGCCTTCATCGAACGTTTGATTTCGGTGTATACGAACTTCTACCGCGGCACTCGATCGATACATTTTCATCATCCGCTTCAAGAATCCAATTCCAGACCACGCTGGATCACTAGGTACCCACAGGCACCCAACGTTCGAAAGATCCGGAAGGTTTAATTGGTCATTTCCGTTGGTCGATTATCGCCATTCTCCTGCCAGAGATAATAGTAGCGGCGTGGCCACAGTTACCACGATTTTTCGAGTGTTTCATAAAAGCAGCAACAGCCTCTAAACGGCAATAACAGCGAATGAATACGGTTGTTCGGGGACAGAGAGCCGAAGAGAGGAGAGCGAGAATATAAGGCAGTTATTTACGAGACAGCGCCGCGGCGTAACGAGCGTCCACGAGGCCAACGAACGACTAAGCGGCGCGACACCGATCTGTTCTGGCCACATCGTGAAATTTCACGCAACAAACGCGTTTGCGCTTACCCCTTAACCGCCTTAAACCTTTCCCGGATTGCATTCGATGGTTGATCAAATTTTACGTCTATATTCGAGGCTTACTGCCGTTTTATGATCATTCTCAGCTGGCGATTTCGTAAATGACTCGAGATCACTTCGTTAACGAAACACGTATCTTTGTATCCGATACTCTCGTGGAGAACGTAGGTCAGTAATTGTTGCCGTTATTAACCAAGTATAGTCGACTTTTTGGTCGATTAGTGAAATTAATCTGATACGTTTGAGTCTCGAATTCGTGCAAGTTTCGAATCGCTCGTTCAACGAGTAGAGACCTAATCGAAATTGATCCGTCTTTACCAACTATTAATTCAGTGATCGTAGAAGGTTTCTAAAAACCCGGTAGATAAATCGACACACTGTCGAATATCTCGAAATATCATCCTGCTTCGACCGATTTCTCCGCATAACCCAAGGTCAGCGGAGAGGGTACCGACTAAAACCCTCGTCGAGAACTATTAACAACACCGGGAGTAAGCTCGAGGTGGGATCCAGGCCCGAAAGGACTTTCGAATGTTACACCACTCTCGCTCTCGGATATTTATTATCAGGCGTCGATCGCATGAATCGCCAATCGATATGCCATTCGTGGCCGTCCAAGGAGCGGGACACCCCGCGGACGTTCTTGCGATGCTTGACACGACCTAACAAATGGCTGTTTTACATCGGCCAGAAAATGAAGCGAGCATGACGAGTTGATTTTCGGTCTCGGCGGGAGTGTACACTCCGCGAGGATGATGCCCACGGGAGGACTCTCTCCTGGCAGAGACAGAGGAACAGGACGAGGAACGGGACAAAGACGGAACTCTGAGAGGAAGAGAGAAGGGAAGATTAGTCGTGAGACAGACGTAGAAACGAGCCGGTCGATCAGATCGGCTAGGAGAAATAGAGACGAAGGGAACGAGTTAAAAAGAGAGGATTCCAGGTGAGGACCAATGACTGGAGGGAAAAAGGTCGAGCTGGAGGGGCAAGCAAGAGAGGAGACACTCCTACGGTCGAGAGGAACACGAGCCAAGAGGTGTTACTTGTCAGTCCTCGCCTCGAGGCAATGACAGCCGTAGCCAGGGAATTAGCATGGGATAATGGGACGCGGTTGGCCCGGTACCCCCACGGGGGCCAATGAGCAGCCACAAAACCGTAGCTGGAGCCGGGACGACGCTCGAAACGAGAACGATCGCGCCGAAACACTCGACTGGAAACTCAAATACCTCTGAGTCATACCTACCAAGTGTTTTTCTTCTACTAGTTCTTCCCTTTTGTTTCGTGTTCCTGTCGATGACGTTGATGAGCCACGGACTTGATCCGCTAGGACGCAGCGGACCATTTCGGAAGCGTTCGTTTCCGAATCCGAAGGGGTAGCGTGGCGGATTTTACGTTCGGGCAAATATGTCTTCTTGGTTGTTTCTGCTATCGAGAAGGTTTGGCAATAAATGGGCTCTTTCGATGAAACAAGTTCTGAAAATATAGTTTGCTAGAAAAACGACACAAGTAGCGAAGAACGAAGAAAGAAGAAGAAATGAGGAAAATCAAACTTTAGAAAATTTTCGGTCTTCGTTTTTCCACGTCGAACAATCGAGAAAATCTTCGAATTTCAGAAACAATTTCTACAACTCAAACTCTTAACGTTTCCACGAAATTTCTAAAATTCGGTCCCCCGATAAATTCCACCTCTTATCGGCATCGTGTCACCGAAGTGCTCGAGCGCGATGAACGACGCGTGTCCACCTCTTTCGAGCTAATCTCTCGATATGATAATTGAATTACCTCCCGTGCAGCATCGAATAACGAGAAAAGAGGGGAAGATCGAGTGGAAGCAGAGCCAGGGATCGAGCGACAGGCAGCGTGTGACGAACCTCCACGCCCCTTCGTGACACCTCCACGTCGACCGGCTGTCACCGATCTTTTTCTCCGCTCAGAGACGCGGATGATCCCTTTGCGACACTCCCACATTCCCCGATGACGAGGCTAGATCACGTCCCTCGATAACGCTGCATCTGGGCCGCCTCGCCGCTGAATCGTTTGCGTTCTTCGAACCACAAGATGCCTCGTTGAAGACACCTCGTGCAAGGGGTGGAGATCGATTAATCCCTAGAAACTGTGACTGGTAAATCGATTTGGTATTTTTGGTGATCTTTCGTATTTTTGACAGACGCTTTCTATGATCGAAGACTATACGAGAACTGTACGACGTAAGCCAAAATTTTCGTTCTTTACAGGAGTAATCTTAAAATTACAATAGTTCCATTTTTAACTACGTTTCAAATCTCAGAAAACTTAGTTGCTATTTTATCAATTAGAAAGTTTTATTTTATATAGTTTTAAGTTATTAGTTAGTTATTCGTTTGAGCTATTGCGAAGCTTTACGCACGCTATTTAAAAATAAAGTCTATCAAACCAGAATTCTGAAATGTATGTAGTAAACGATTTCGCACAGACGCCTATGTGAAGGAATTTTGAAAAAATATCAATGCATGCAAAAGCTTTTAGAATGTGAATAAATTAGCCAATATCGCGGATACGTTCGCTCCGACATTCGAGAGCGCAACGATCACTCTTGAAGAGACCAGGTTCGATTCGCTTCAAACATTCCCAAGTTATCAGCGTGGGCGGGTTGACAGAGAGAAAGGACGAGAAGGTGAAAGATAGAGAATAGGCTGCGAAAGGACTCGTGTAATATGTTTACGGAGAAACGTGAGTCGAGAAATCTGCTGGCCCGGTTTGGCTCGCGTTTCCGCGGCTATAATTTGCATAAAACATCACGGTCATTCACTGCTTGGTAGCAACAACCATATCTAGACGGAGATTACAACTGCGTCCCGATTGATTTCGTAAATGTAATTAACGGCCGTAGCCGACAGGCTGAAGCTACTTTACCTTCTGGCGATTAAATTCTTAAGAAGCAGTGGATGTCGAGGCGATTGCTGGGTTTTCTAACTAATAGGTATCAGGAAAGGTTTACAAGGTACAATAAAATTGCACTGGAAGATAACGTATGAAAGGTCGCATTTGAATATCTTGCATTTTTCAGCTAGATTATATCGATAAATTATTTAAATTGTCTGCAATATGGTTAATATTTTATCCTTCTTTAGTTTGCATATCTCTGATTTGAAATAATATCGCGAGATCTCCGATTAATATTTTCCTCGGTGCGTGAGAGAATAAGGTGTTGTGTCTTTAAATTAATATTCCTCGAAATATTGCAATAAATATTGTTACACGCGGCATATACCTGTAATTATCGAACGTTCAATGACAAGAATTAAATGATTGCCACTCCTCGATCTGCCGATATAAAATACCTGCAATTGCGCAATCGGCATATCCTCGTATGTCGGTATATCGTTGCATATATTTGTAAGTAGTAATTACCAGCGAAAATAAAATTCACAAAAATTTCGTAAATAGTATAAAATCTCATACTGGTCACTGTTCAGCCAGTTTGCGGTATGAGATAAAAAACGGTCCGTTTTAAAAGGGTTAACACTCTTGTTGAGGCGCGATACAGTCGATAGCGAAGTTCCACTCCGAACGAAATAGTCCGTAAAGCAACCACAACGTGAAACCAACGCAATAAGCTGCGTCAATGGCAAACGCGAAGCCCAATCGGTCCATAATTGTAGCCGTTCAAACCGTAGGCATCGTTCGAGCATCTCGCGTGTCTCGTCACCGGATTCCGGTGCAATTTTCCGCGGGACGACGCGTAAATCACCCTCGGCCGGGCCTCGCGCATTAAATGGACGCTGCACCTCCCAGAATTTCAATTACGAGCTCGCAACTATAAAGTCATTGCTGAATTATTGCCAACGAAGCGGAGTCGTAAGAAGGTCCCGATCCAGCACGTAGAATTAATTTCTCTAAAAGCGGCAATAATTCCTCGGTGAACCGTAGGTCGTACCGATCGGACAAGCGTTGCTTTCACGGTAGGAGAGGGACGTTAAACGTCAACGTCAATGTTCCGCGGGCGTAAATAATCGTTATTGTTAAAGCTCGGACCGGCAGCCAGCGTCTTTGCTCCTCTTTCTTCCTCCCTTTCTAGCCTCTTCTCCTCATTCTGCGTCTTTCAACTCTCGATGTCTCTTCCCTCTCTTCGTTCGTCCCTTCGTTCCTCGTCTCGCATTCTCTACGTTCGTCTTTTGGCTTTGTCTCCTTCTTTTCTTCCCTGGCCTCCGTCCGCGGACACAATGTCCGTTCCTCTTTGTAGCTCTTTCACTCTCTCGTCGTCCCGTGCGAGTTGTGACTGGTGAGTCACAACGAGGGCCCGCTCGCGTCGGCGGAGGTGGCTCTTGTCTCGTAATTTATAGATCGTGGCGAATCGTCGAAGGAAGACGGCGGAAGAGCCGCTAGACTCCTCGCGAGACAGTCTTCTCGATGTTCACCTCGCATATGTGTTTCCCGTCCGCTTCGTTCCATTCCGAGGTGACGATGCTTAACGGCGGTGCGTGAGGTTTATGAATTGCTAAGTTGAAATGAGAAACGATGCGAGTGGCAGAATGCAGGCGATTAGATGTGGTTATCGACGAGCTTGTAATTTTTACGAAAGATCTTCTTTCTTAGGGAAAAAGAAGTAAATGGAACGCAATTACGTATGCGTGCTGCAATACCAGACTATGTAATTTTAACTGCATCATAGAGTAACGTTTACAACGTAGCATAGATACAGTGATTACAGTGTGTTTGAAACAGTATCACGAAACGATGTACCAACAACGCGAAGGTGGAGAAAACCTGGAACGTAGAATCGTACAAATCTCAAATACTGTTCGTTCTTGGCAGTTGGATAAATTGATAGCTCACAATTATTAATTATAGTCAATTTTTTAATCCGTTTAATTCCTTTTTACTCTCTATACCGATTCGGTTTAATTTATTACCGAGTTATGCTGTTTGAATAATATAGATTTTTCACGCGTGCACTTTACTATGTAGTTAAAAGATTTTGCAAATTCTCTGTGCTGTTTGCTTCGTACTGTTCGCCGTGTTTGATTGATAGCAGGAAATTACATATCGAGATAATAATTAAATTAACATTAGAGTGCATTCATACTTGAATTCTATCAAGATCTGTGCCCTCTGTATCATTAAACGATTTTTAACTCCAACTCTTTTTCTTTGCTTCGTGATTTCATTATTTCGAATGAGAGAGAACGAATTTTTCACAGAAATTTTATAACACGGTTCAAGCTTTTTTCATTTCAATCCCTTTGGCACAAACTTTACGCTTTAGTCGGCGGTAAACGTTTCATCCAATCAAGAACGCTTCTACGTATCACCGTAAGAACCGACGAGCTTCGCACTTTCCAGTCGGATCGTCTATCTTCCCAACAGCTCCCTACGCCTGTCTCCCTTAATTAGCACGATGCTGGTATCAGCCTGAAAAAAATCTTGCGATATCGCCGGTTTTCTATGATCGACCTCTGCGGTAAACCTAACCCAGGCGCCACGAGCCGGGGAATCATCTCCAGAAGTCGATGGGAACCGTGGTGGCTCGGTCTTCACATATTGTGCCAACAATTAGGTGAAAGGCGCTCCCACAGATCCTAGAAGCGGCGACTCGCGGTGCACCGAGGGAGAAAGAGAGGCCAGAGATCGAGAAAGAGACTTGCAGAAGGGGGGCAGGCGGGGGGGACTGGATCGTTTAATATACTTACCGAGCGACCAACCGACCTACCTACCTACCAACCTACCGGCTGGCGATGTAGTCAGTTACTACGTCGTGTACCGAGAGCAAGCCTGACAGAGACGGAGACGCGGTCGAGCAAAACATACCTCGTGTTCGCCCAAGGGGGACTAATCTAGCTGGTAGTTTGACGTGGCGATGATGCGGTAGTAACCTTTAGGTTACTTCTCCTTCTGCTACTCTTCGACCTGATATCCGCACCCACGGCTCTTCCATTCCTTCCTTTCTCATTCATCGACCTGGATCTTCTTCGTTTATGGATTTCTAGGTTTATTGGGTAGTTGGGTGGATGCGACAAGAGGAAGGATACTTGATTCGAGAGAAATTTGCCCGAGGTTGTAATAAGAAAGGAAATAATAAAATTTGATTACGCTTAGAAAGATTTTTTTAATTTGGTCTTGGGAAAATAACGCTTATAGGCTTATAGGACATTTTTTAATAATAAATATAAAAAAGAATTTGATATTTCCATAATGCTGACGTACACGTACCTATATTATAATTCTTGTCAACAGCAAGACATCGTAATCGTAAATTAATTAACAAGGTTTAATTAAATATCGCATACTTGCCATTTTTACGCGTATGTTTATTCGTGACTTACAGGTTAATTCAACCATTAATTTTGTCTGGTAAAATAGGACTACCGTGTTTCTTCTTAATGGCCTGTTCTCACGCAGATTAGGATTATGGGTACATGCAGTGGATGCTGTTAGTAGGAGGGAATTTTTCGCATTCTTTCAACACAAGCCATCAAAACTTCGCTTTCACTTTCGCCCACTGGTGTTTACTTTCCAAAATAATAGTTCGTGTCGACTAGTCACATAAATCTGGATTTATTCCTATCTTTTAAATTGCTTTAAAAAGTTATCCGCGTGCAATGTACGTTCACAGAATCGTTACATAGGAAAACTTGTACGTAAGCAGAAACAAAATATTTTACTGCAAGTCGTTTTCATTTCGAGCGAATGCCGTGCAGTATAATATCGATGGATGCGATATCTTCATTGAAAGTTCGTGACAAGGCTATTATTTGAGTGACAATCGCCATTACAACAGTCGACGAAACGTTGCCTAAATTAATTAACTATGCAACCGTAACCTTTATACGTTTCTTCCTGCATGTTGGCGTCCAAAGCGATATCTACAGCATCCATATCCAGCTAGTTCTGTTTTCAGTTACCTTCCGACCGTTCGGATCGTTTCTTGATTTGCAGGTTGATTTAGCTATTAACTCCACTTAACGAGGCGCAGCTACCAGACTCATTATTAATAGTACGTTCTCACGCGAATTAACTCCGTAGACTTCTAACGAGAAATACTGATATTATGGTCTTTCTAATTGACAAGGAACGCTTTCCGCGATTGCTTAACAGATGCAGAACACCTGCACGAGGAAAAAGAGATATTTTACTGTTGCGTTCACGCTGTCAGGCTCGATTTCTATTGTAATCGGTTCATGCAAATGAAGGATTTAATTAAATAACTTTCACAGCCGCAAACAGATACTGTGGTACAGAGCTTGTCGTTGATAATGTTGATTGGTTCTCGGATGCAATAGGTTAAGAAATGTAATATCTAGTTAATTAAGCGTTTGCTTTTTCTGATATTATAGTCGAGGATATAAAGATTTCACTTTTATTCTAAACAGTTGGCGTAAGTAAATCCTATTATTTAGGTTATCCTGATTAATTAGATTCAATTTTCTATCGCCGTAACTAGCCATTTGTTGAGAACAAGAATCAGCGCGTAGAATACATGCGACCGGTAAATAAATAATATTTCATTAATTTCCCCTTAACTCGTTACCTTTCCCATGCTCCTTTAATCACGGATCAGTTTTTTATACTTGGTAGTTGTGGCGATTAATTTCATAGATCGAATAATTAATTCGTTCGTCAAGGTAGAGCTACCAGTTTCTGTATTTGTGTATACAATCACCTGTTTCGTTATTAATAGGTGGCACAGGCGGGAATTAATCACAAACGCAAACGTTGCTGCAAGAGTTGCGGTCATTTTTACAATTCCACGCGGCGTGGATGGAAAATATTGCCGCTGCTTTCGCAAAAGGGGCTCTGTAATTAGTCACGAAAGCAATTTCGCGAAACGTACGTTTACTTAGATAATTAACAATTATAAATAATACCGTTCTGATGTCAGTAGCGAATTATTACACTTGTAATTTTCTTCTCGTTATTTATCGTAAGGTATTGAAGTAGAAGAGAACGTAAAAACTTGTAAAGTGTTTTACGATCGAACGGATCAAGTTCCAGCTTTGAACGAGAAACGGAGAAAAGTTAAAACGTTATGTTTAAAACAATTATATCTAATATCAAAGAAAATCAGTCGATCGTTCGATTTTAATATACAACACAACATTAATATACAATATACAACATAACGTATCGTACTTTTACCCATACGTGTACGAACCCTTCGCTAAGTGACTCTGTCATAAATGGCTTTTATTCAAGAATATTAATTACACTTCATCGTAATCGATATTATAGAAATCAACCATCGATCAAACAGCTGTATCGAGACGACAACTATTACTTTCCATAATTATATTTCATTCCATTCGTATATACACAAGCGGTCACGTTCGTGTACAACGTTCCGCGATTATATTACATATCGTTTTACGTATAAGGCTAATTTAATCGCGATTAATAAAATTTCAAAGGAAAGTATTCCTGTTGTTGATCACAATAAGGCAGTTTGAATCCGTATAACCATAATTGTAATTGATAATTGATCGCGTGTCATACGTTGCACTATTATCATTGCGATCATTAATAATACGGTTCACATCAATTGTGATTATTAATAACACAGCCGTGGTGTAACGGGCAATGTAACTGGCGTTCAACTATGGGGTATTAATCTCCCTGTTAGTTTGACGTGACGATGATGCGGTAGTAACCTTTAAGTACTCTGCCTTCTGGCACTATTTAAGACGGTATCCACACCCACGGTTGCCTCTCTCTTTCTTCTCCCTTTCTATAATCCTATTTGGATTTTTTTTCCTTGGCCCTCGGTTCGTTCGTTCGTTCGTTCGTTCTCCCCTGAATACCGTCACGTTTCAAAAGTTATGTCTTTCTAGAAGTTGAAAATCCGAGTTCGTTGCACCCTCCACTGTGGCATCCGAGCTATCGTTCAATTTGATGGCACATGAAATGTGCACCGGACGAACGATTCTACGCTGAAAACGGTTGTTGGCGTCGTCGTTTATTTCGATTTTCGTTGATTAATATACGTGCTACCGAGAGCTTACGCGTTGTTACAGATACTCGGAGAAAGGTTCGGTGTAGGTGTTACTAATCGCCGTTTTTAATTAGCCCATTTGGCGGACGTTTCATTTCGTTAAAAATATATGCCGTCCATATCGAAATATTCGCTAACGGATCCACGAGGAAACGTGTTAATTAATACATTTATAACGCGTAATACAAATCTCCGACAGAATAAATCACGATATCCATTCTCTTACCTCTTGGTAATCTATGCAATTCCCACAATCCTGTTTTATCCGCGATAATCTATACTCCTGGCTTAATAAAGTAATTAACGAAGTACATCGCGTAATCGTTGGATACGAGGCAATTATATCGAGCGGCATTGATCGTGTCGAACGATTTTCAAATCGATAGGATCTTGGACACGTAATATGATTAGCCGCAACCCTCGCGTGCGGTCAAGACAAACAGAAACTACAGTGCTGCTTTTCTTTTCGTCCTTCTTCCCTCTCACCGTTTCTTTGACGCGACGATGTTACTGTAGTAATAACCTTTAGAGCAGTTAAGCGTTCACCTTTTGCTACTACAAAACGACGCTCGCTTTCTCACGTAACTCGTCTCTCTTTCTTTTCCCTTCTCTTTCTTTTCCTCTCTCTCTCTTTTCCTCTCTTAGCTGATTCCCTTGCAATATTGATGCCCTGCTGTCTTGACGTTTATATTTAATAACCAAGCGTTACACGGGTAGCCCCGATTGCGTGAAACTACGACCTACCGTATTCCATTAATACCTGCTGTTCCGAGTCGGCGTAGACCTGTTCGTTTTTGCTGTTAACGACCTACGATTACCGAGTAAACGCGGTGGTTATGTTCGATGAAGGGATTGACGAGCTATTTCTCGGATTATTCGGATTTCTGGCATCGCAGTCTCGTTCGGCTTAGTTGCTGATAAATCGTGATCGCGGAAGAGATCATTCAGAAACAAACGGGGGATATCGTAGTCCTCGCGTTCTCGATACCGATAAAACTTTGATTATTCGAGCTTGATTCGTGGCACACGCTGTTCGTATGGTCCAATAACTTTGCTTCTGTACGAGAGAAAATCGTTCACTTTCAACTATCTTACGATAGGGATAAAGACGTAATAATTTCTTTCCATTTCCTCTCAAATTTTCCATTAGAAAGTTCCGCCGTACTAATGCGTTCGTATCTCACTTACCAAAGGTTTCAAATGCAAAACTCGGAATACGTTCGCGTAGGTACAGGTGCATTTCAAAGAGAGTCGCGATATT